>NW_024344378.1:2374110-2477284 GCF_902729225.1 Pteropus medius
GTCAGGGAACTTAATGTCTAAGATTAAAATGTAGACAACCAAAAGGGATGGCACAGCCTGCTCCAGGGACGGCCAGAGGACTGCGTGCTGGGGTGGGCACATTCACACTTCGTGGGGAATCCCACCCATGTGGATAGGCACCAGCCGTCCACAGCAGCATCACTTGCTTTTACCGCTGTCTGCCCTGTGCTTCATCTCATTGAATGACGGGGCTCTTAACAACTGCAAATCGCTCACCTTACCCTCTGCAAGATTGCATGAGTGCACACTGGGTTCGCCATGAAATACAAGTGCTATATTCTTTATGTAGAAAATGAATGGATCCTGAAATGCAGAAAGAGGTAGGACTCACAGGTTTTTGTTTGGTTTTTTTTGATATCTACTTTGAAGCTTGAGGAAGCACATGCTTTACTTAAATGCACAGCTCAGAAGCTCCGTCGTCTCCCCACCAGAACATTTGCTTCCTTTTTTTGTCCCTTCGTTCCCTTACTTCCGGAGTGAGATGGACTGCCAACGGGATTCCTAGGTTCCAGCTCAAGCCATCTTTTGATTGTAACTACAGCGTTTGAGTCTGTGAGCAGGACACAGATGAATAACCAGCCCTGGGATTGAGTGACATTTAATAAAAAATACTATTCGTTTAACCTGACATGATGTTTTCTGAATCATAAAAATACCAAGCATTATGATGGCTGCCAGGCTATATTATCTCCTACTTGATTTTAAGTGACATCTGTGGGATTTTTATGTAAATTGATGTCTTCTTTTTTCTTGTGTAACAAAAAATAAAAGGATTCAGATTTTTGACATCCTAGAGTATTAAATGACTTTGGGAGATATGTGGCTTTTATACAGGGAAGCATGACACGTTATAAACCTCTCTGTCACTGTAATCAGTCCCCTGACATGAAAATAACAGTGCCACACATAAGGTGTCTCTTCCCCCTCTCCGGCGTAACGCTCGCTGCAGGTGGAAACACAATGCAGAAGGTCGATCGCTGGGAAAAAGTAAGCATGTGTGTTCTGGAAGGATGTTTGTTTTAATATTCATTTTTGCTTTGCAAGGCTCCGCACCCTTTGGTTAATCTCAAGGATGTTTTGGAGAGTCTGTCTCCTGAAGTGTGTGACTAATCCAGAGTCTGACTCAGAAAGTGGAAGAAGATGAACCTGCTCACAAAATACGCATTTCATGGGTGAAGTGCTCCTTGCATCACAATCGCTGCTACTTTCTGGTGCCCTGAACGTATCGCTCAATCCAAGAGCTCTATTTCAGCTTACGTTTCCATTTTCTTTCCTTTTTCATTTTCCTCTTATTTCCCAGGACTCTAGTCATTCTTTTCTTAAAACTGGAGTGTTTGTTCCTTGGTATGAACCCTAAGGAGTTAAAAACATGTCCACACAAAAACCTGCACAGAGATGTTGATAGCGGCTTTATGAGTAGGCGAATGGATAAATAAATTTGGAACATCTAAATAATAGCATATTATTGAGCGCTAAAAAGAAACGAGCTCTCAAACCGTAAAAAGACATGACGAAAGTTTAAATGCGTCTTACTAAGTGAAAGAAGCCAATCTGAAAAGGCTGCGTACGTACGTATGAGTCTAACTCTATGACATTCTGAAAAAGGCCAAATGACAGGGACAGTGAACAGACCAGCGGCTACCGGGGGGTCATAGGGAAGGAAGGATGACCAGATGGAGCACAGAGGACTTTCGGGGTGATGACCTCACTCCACGTGATACTCTAAGGGTGAGTACGTGTCCTGGCACATTTGTCCAGACCCACAGGATGTACAGCACCAAGAGTGAGCCTCAAGACAGACTTTGGACTTGGACGATGATGATGTGTCAGTGCAGGTTCACCGGCTGTAACAAACGTCCCGTCCGGGGGGATGCTGATGGTGGGGAAGCTCTGCATGGGGGAGAGTAGGGGGGTACCAGGAATCTCTGTACCTTCCCCTCGGTGTTGCTGTGAACATAAAACTGCTCTGAAAATGAAAAAAAAAAATTTTTAAATCTCCAGCGACTTGGAAAATTGACTGAAGTCTCTATATGGTACGAATATTGGCATTCTTTTAAGACTGGGAATGTCATGCCATGCTTTGGGGTGTTCCAGTGACAGCTTGAGACATCTAGGTTTCACATGCAACATTATCGGTGACTCCCAGCTGCCATGTGTTGCCCGCTGCCCCAAACGCTCTCCAACGCCGCATCACCACCCACGGTTCAGACTGCCCGTTTAGCGAGCAGATTGTGTTGGGTATAAAAAGTAAAGGTTCAGGTCCGTACTAAGTCATTTCCACACAGAATTGTTAGTGAAATGCGTGCATGCGGATAACACAGGAGGGAAATCAATCACGATTACTCTCTATCATCACGCGGGCGGAGGCCCGCTCACGGGTACCGAGGCCCCCGCATGAGTAAAGCCTCAGACTGTCCGTGTCCCCATCCTGTGAGGCCACCCTCAGCCCACCGTGCTGGCCTTGGCTTCTCACTGCGTTCTTAGGCTTATCTTCCTACAAACCGTCAGCTTTTGCTACTTTATACAGCCAGGACCTAACCTCCTAACTTCTCTTGTCACTTTTCTGTTTCTATAATGAGGTAGATAAGGACACAACATAATCAGCTGGGCTTGGGAGGCTGATGGACTGTCCTACAGGTAAAACGTGACACTCGAGCTCGGTCTTTGTGGCATAACAGAGGCTGGCTACTCCCCACAGCTATTTTATGTTACATGTAACATAAAATAAAAGTATTGCTCTCATCAGCTTTTATTTGCTGATTTCCTGTCACTATATAAAAATTTGGACCTAAAATTGGAGTTTAAGAGTTTTTAATAAAAACTATATTAGACTCACCTCAATAAATTTAATTTTAAAATAACACTAAACAAGGAAAATGAAAAAGAACTTTACAGCTAGATAGTAGAGAAATAAACTTTCTCACACTATGTTTTGTATATGCATATATGTTTTCAAACAGATTTAATAGATTTTACTCCCAAGTTTTATAAAGGGTCAGGACAGCACCTCACTCATGATCGCTTCATAGGTGACGAGATCGATGTTTCATTTTTATATTATTTGCCGGTAACATAAAAACATTTACATGGAACACAACTAAACAGCACCAAATAATCCTTTTCATGTGGTGAGTGTTATATAAACAAATGAATAAATAAACTTTACAAAATAATCTCAAAAAGCAATCTCAACAATTTCAGTAACACCAACAGAAATTCTGTGAAGCTGCCCGCAGTGGAAGCTCACAGACGCAAAGGGATGCTAAATCAGGAAGGAAAAAAAAAAAAACTGGCTGTCTTTACAACCAATTTGTTTCACAACCGATAATTAAAAGGTTAGGACATTCCACATATTGTCACTATGTGGGATGCTTTGCTGGCCCCTCCCTGAGGTGCCAGGCTTTGCAGAAGCCTGAGTCATCTCAAGGACAGGATCCGAGACCCCCACCTTCTGCATGAGTTTGGAGGCATTAAAAGATGTACCTGTGCGTTAATTGCAAGGACTTATGCTACATGTCAACTAGACCTTACAGCCTCTGGTAACATCTGCCCATTCCACTCCTGGGGTACCTGGAGCGGCATGAGCAGTGTCATGAGATGAGGCGAGGGACATTTAGGAACCAGCAGGCTTTTGGATTTGCAGTGGTGGTGTCTCAGCCCTACCAAATGGGCCTCTGGAGGAGTATGGAGCCCAACACAGGAAATCGGGAGACAGCGAAAGTTGCTAAATGGGAGCGAGGTCAGGTCCACATCTTGAAGCCAGCGCATCATCAGGCACCGTGTTTCTTCTGTGCTCTGGACCACTCGCTCTCGCCTTCTTCCCTCTGCTTCCGCTCCCCTGAGCCCTTAAACTTGACCGCCTGGCTAAGCTCCTAAGCAGGGCGGTGATATCGCTTGGCCCACTCATTCTGGCTCATGTTCTTGGTTCTAGGAATCATTCTCCTTCGGATCTTAATGCTCTAGGACCCTCCGCTCCTCTCTCAGACTGCTTTGTACTTAAAATCAAATTTATAATTAGAAAGTGACTTTATTTCTGTTTAGATCGCTCTTAGACAGAGATACCTAAGAATTCAGGTGCATCAAGATATTTAGCATCTAAGAATTCAGGTGCATCAAGATATTTAGCAAAAGCAGCCATTTTCCTTTATATCAATTTAGGTCATTTAGTTCAGTTCTTATGTTTAAAAAAAAAAAACAACAACATTTGAGAAGACGCAAACAAAATTATACTTAATCCGCTCTCCCCGTCGGCATATAAACTGTAACTTTCATGAATGGCACCAGCTCCTGTTAGTAGCTCATTTGAATTGTTGAAAAGAGACCAAGAATATTTTAATAAACAATTGCAGGAATATAAACATCCAGGGAATATTACATTCTACTATACAACTACCCAAAAATATGCCTTCCGCTAATGGACCTCGAGTTCATTTCCTTTTTTTTTTCCCCCACTATTTTAACACCACTGCATTTCTTTATTGACCATTAAAATTTTATCTTCTATGAATTGCTTATTCTGATCCTTCACTTTTTCTTTCTTTTTTTGAGGTGGGGGGAGTCTTTTTCTTGGTGATTTGTTACAGAACTTTAAATAGTGTGATTACTAATTTTTTATAGATTATATGCACTGTCAATCTATTTATTCTTCCCATCTGTGGTTTGTTTGTTATCTCTACTATGGAGCATTTGGTCAAATATTTAACATATTAAATTTTATTTGTGTGCGTATGTGTTTATTTAATTACTGGTTTTTGTTTTTCCCTTATGATTTGGGTCAAGTAATTCATTTCTTCCTTATGATGTAGATTTTTAAAAATATTTTCATCTATCTTAAAGTTTTGCTTTTCACATTTAGTTCCACATCGGGTAAAATATATTTTTTATATCATCTACTTTTTCTACATGGATATTCAATTTCTTATAACACTTATTGAAATAGAAGCAAATCTTTTCTTAATCCACAGGAGGCTCCAACAAATTCTGTAGCATAACCCGATATTAGGTGAATTAAGTTGATCTTGACTAAGTTAATTGGTCCACAAATTAATGAGAAGGCCTTACAAGTCATTTGTGGACCGAGGGACCGCGATGCCAGACTCGGCGTGGAGGCGCTGGGGCTAACTGCGTTCCCGCCTCGCTGCGGGGCTGCAGATCCTCACGGGTTTGCGTGCCTGACTTGGTAACGCTCAAAGTTCTTCTTAATGCACATAAAAGTTATAGAGAAAAACATCGCTTTGTAGCCAGCATTTTCAAAGAGTGACATTTTAGGCAGAGGATGGAAAGCTGGCAGAGTCCGTCTCGTTTACCATTTTTCCCATGAAATAGATTGTAGTAGGACCTCATAAAATAACTATTAGGAGAGAGCAAACTCAGCTGATCTAATTTCTGACGTTCAGTTCCTGGTAGTCTGAAAGATTATATTATATGAGCTCTCGAGTTCCACAGTAGAGAATTAAAATGATTACAAGTAAATACTACAGAAAACATGTCTGAATAAGGCTAGAAAATCTCATGATGGACATTTCTAAGGCATAAAATATATACCATTTACATGTATATAATGTATAAATATATAAATATGATGTATAAACATAGACATGTATAAATATAATCTATACACTGTATAATGTATACAATGAGAGGTTACGGACAATGGAGACAGGCTGAGACTCGAAGATGTGCTTTGACATTCTCGAACGGGTTAAAGCTCTTTGCAACAAAACTTAACAGTGACAGAATATGGTCAAATGTGAGTCTGTAACGAACCCGGCCTTGGTCTCTGTGACCCACATGCGCTGAAGAAAGTGAGACACCCTTCTCTCTTTCACGGAGCCCCCAGTCAGTGCAATACTTAACCCCTTTGTAAAGTGCCTAAACCTTGTAGATTTTGTAATGAATCTTATCTGTTCGCTACCAAAACTCAGAAAAAAAAGCATAATTTAAGTGAAAAAAGAAGCAGTTCATAATTGAGATATTTCAAAGTGATCTCAATTTTTGAAAACTACACATGCATGAATGAATACGATATATACAATATGATCTATACGACTATATATACAAGTTAATTTCCTATTATTGTATGTATCGTATACATTCTGTATTATAATAAAATTTTTTATATATGCGTATGTATGTACAAAAACGTATGCAGAAAAATAAATAAAGTATTATCAAAATATTTATTCCTTGGGGATGGGAATTTGGTTCATTTTTAATTTGGTATTTTCCAAATTTTGTTTGGAGGCTGGACAGTGAGGAAACAGACAAGAAATCTTCATGTGAAAATTCTAAATGTAGGAAATGCCTGACGCCCAAGGGTCTCAGACCCCAGGCAGACGGAAGCAGAGCTGCCACATCAGAGAAATGCGGACGCCTCTGCCCCCTGCTGTCCGCCTTCTGTAAGTGGTCCTTAACCTTCGGGAGACTGCGCTGGTGACTAGGACATTCCGGCTCCCTCCCAGGCAGCCTGAGAGGGCCCTCCGACCTCGCGCCTGGAGGCTGCGGGCTCTTCCAGGTTTATTTCACTGATCATAGCCAGAGAAATAAACCAGGGCAAATGTGGACACCACACGCAGGACCACAAATAGAAAGGACACTAGATTTCCTTCCGTTTTAGAAACTATATTAGCACATCCTATAGTACATATAAAAGAGTACGTATTAAAATAATGCATATTAATATAGCACATGGTACTGTAGTATGTACAAAAACGTGTGTTAGGAGGGATTTAGTATATACTATTGTTAACATATATTAATATTAATATATTGCACATATGCTTTTTAGTATATATGTACCTTTATATACTTTTATAACCTTTTATATATTTTATATTCTTTATACATATATACTTTTTTGTATATAGACCTTTAATGTATGTATGTGTATTTATATACATGTAGTTTTCTGTATGTATACTATACAGTGTATTATGTATATATACGATATATAGTATGCATATGTAGAATATATGCAGTATTTATACAGCACACACACATCTACTTTTACAAATGATTTTGCACATGTCAGGGTTTTTTATAAAGAGCCTAAACTATGACTAACATCTATCTGCCTTTTAACTCTACAGCTGGTAAAAGCTTTTCCTCATTGTGAAGTTATTTGAAGTTCCGATCTGCTTTAGAAGTCAACAGATCTAAGGGTTTTTTTTTGCGATTACTTATGAAATTCAGCATCTCCTCAGAGCACTAGGTGCGATGTGATGGAGGCTTCGGATCCGCAGGCTCACAGCCGTGTCTTCACAGTCGGCGAGACACCGAGGCCCAATTCCTCACTTAGAGCTGTTCGCAGCCGTTTCCACGGGACTCAGTTACAGGCGCCCATCCCGAGGAGACGGTGGGCTGCGTGGCAAACAGTCTCGCCTCACCTGGCACCAAGTTCAGACACCACCTTGACAGTGGTGGTTGAGACCGAACGGCCTGGAAAGAAAGCAAGGAAAAAGCAAGAAGGTGCCCACACTTTCCCTTTCCTGCCCCCGCTCCCCCTTCTCTCCCTCGTCTTCTCTGTCCCCACCGCCCTCTGTCCTCCCCTCCCACCCCCTCTGCCCGTGGGTGGATGGACAGGACCCGCGAGCAGACAGGAGCCAGCCGGGTGGCATGGCACAGTGACCACTGCCAGTCAGCCCCGGAGGCACATCTGTTGCCAAAGGGCGAAGGGGATGAGTGACTGGAAGCTCAAAAGCCACGTGACGGCAGCTTCACCGCGGTACACAATGAAAAGCACCCAGACCCTGCTCCTGCTTCTCCTGAGGGGACACGGGTTTGGCCAAGACGCCGATTCCATAGTGTGTCCTTCCCAGTGCGTGACCAGAGACGTGCGCGGGCGGACGCGCACAGAAGCCACGTCACACCGCACACCCAGCAGCGACTGTCTCAGCCATCGCCGTCGTGTCGTGGCGACCCCGGGGGACAGCAGCAGCAGCGTCCACCTCCGTGGCCTTTGCGTCGCCCCGCCTGTCACCCAGCCGTGGCGCGAGGGCTCGGGCTTCTGCCGGTCTCTGCGGGCTCCCTCCTTCCTCTCGTTGCTCAGAGTCAGCTGTCAGCACACCGTGGAAGGGCTGTGACATGGGGCCACAAGGCTCCCTGTCACACGCAACAGTGCAGCCCCCGAGGCAGCCTCCCTAGGCCACGCGTCATCCTGTCCGCCCCATACGATGCTGACCGCCGGGATTACTCAGCACGTGTGTCTTTGCAGCCCCGAGTGCAGACCTGAATGACCCGGCGCGAACCGTCCCCGGGGGCCTGTTTCCTGGGCGCCTCCCTCGGGACCAGGCCCCGCCCCGGCGACCGTTGGGTCCGGCCGACCCGGGGAGTCCCTCTGTGTCTGCCCCGCTGGCCGAGGCGCTTCGGTGCCTCTGGACACCGACGCGTGAACCAAACTCGAGTGTGTGCCACTCTGGGTCCCGTCTGTTGCAAAGCCTCAGTGACATCGGTTTAGCAGGCCCCATCTCCTCCCCAAACCTCCAGTTCCTCTCCGTGAACCCTGTGCGACACGCTCCTGCACTCAGAGCGACTCTGCGGGGTGGCCGACCACCACCGGCGCGGACGGCAGCCTGTCTGCGGGCAAAAGGTGCCTTTACAGTAATAAAGTGCCAACGCGGGAAAAGTTTCCTAAGTCTGTTCTTATAGCGAATAGTGACATTTCCTTAATTCGTTACACACGTTTTAATAACTGAAAATTCCAGAAGGTTAAGCTGAGAAGCCCATCCGAAAAGGCTACGTATGGTGTGATTCCCACTGTATGACCTTCTGGAAAAGGCGAAACGAGAGGCAATGACAAATCGGTGGCTGCCAGGGTCGGGCGGGGGTCAGGATGGACGGGCGGAGCACGGACAGTGTGCGGGGCGCCGAGACCACTGTGTGACACTCTAGTGGTGAGTACGTGTCCTCACACATCTATCCAAACCCCCAGAAGGTACAGCACCAAGAGTGGACCTGATGTCAACTGTGGGCTCTGGGTGACGATGACGTGTCACCGTAGGTTCACGGGACTCTGACAGCGGGCGGCCGTGCGTGTGGGAAAGCAGGGGCGTGGGAAACCTCTGCATCGCCCCTCGATTTTGCCATGAACCTAAAACTGATCTAAAAAAATTAAGTCTTAAAAAATATGATTAATCTGAATCAGCCTTTTCTAGAAAAAGCTCGAATGAAATCATTCGGTGTCACGTAGAAGACTCTCTCTAAGGACAGCACACGCAAACATGTGCACACTGCAGTGGGATAAACGCGCCACACCCCACCCCAGCCGGCACGGCCTTGACTCGTCCCCCTCCACATGCGTGACTTCTGTCCTTGTCCCCAGAGCAGCCTAGGAAAGCTACACGTGATTCTCCAAAGATCCTAATTTTTCAGAGAAAGGGCAAATTCTTGGCCACATTTCTTTCTTTTGTTCTTTCTCTCCTTCCTCCCTCCTTTTCTTCCTTCCTCCCTTCCTTCCTCTCTTAAGTCTGAATCAAAATAGCTCCAGAGTGGCGAGGGAAAGCCCCAGTGACGAGCACACCAGGAGGCAGGGAGCAACGGCGTGAGTCATGCCGAGCGGCCTCAGGCTCAGGGTGGCGTCGGCTCCCCGCACAGCTCTGCTCCCTGGGCCACACGGCCCATCCACTTACAGAAGTCAGCGCTCAGATGACACTGTGCTCACTCAGTTCTTAGTCAGAGACTCCGACGGCACCGCCAGACAAAGCCAGGCGACACAGAAAACTGACCGATGATAGAAACGACTGGAAGTCCAGCACAGATAGGCCCCGGGCTTCAACGTTTCCCAGACAATATGCTCTTCGTCGCTCCAGGATATGGTGTCACTTCATGGGCGAGAGTCCACCGGGCGTTTTCGGTCCCCTCGTTGACTTTCAAATGCCACTGTTCATGAACCGTGTTCGTGGTGACTTTGCCACCTGTCTTGGTGGTTTCTGTAAACTGGGATTCGCATCCCGCCTGTAACGCACTGTGATCTGCGAACTCCCCGGGGGAAACGTCATGCTGTGGACGTTTGCGTGTGTCGCAGTGGAGAACTAATAGCTGCTAAGGGTCCTCCGAAGCATCCGAGGAAGGATGGCAACAATAAAGCTGTTGGCTTGAGCTTTTTTAAGCCAGTAGGAAAATGTTCTTACCAAATGTTTAAAGTGGACACTTTTCTTTGTGTGAGTTCTCCCTTCTGTGCGTTTTGGAAATAATAATCTAAAAACGGCTGTCAGACTAGTACTGCCTTCGTTATTGATTTATTATGAAGTCCTGAATATAATCCTTAAATGCTCTGTTTCGTGGGCTCCTCATACATACGATGAGAACAAAAGTGCCTGAATATAACTGAAAAGGTTGTTGAAAGGATAAAATGAGGAGTGTGGAAAATGTACGAAGAATTGCCCGAATACGTCAAATCCCGTTACGATTAAGGCCACGTCTTTCGGTGAGATTTCATGACTGCGGCACACAGGGAAGCGTAAAAGACTCATCAGCGTCATTAAATCAGCATCTTGCAAACAAACGGTTGCATAATATATGCCACTGTGGGTCTTGTTATAGAATTAGGGTTATTTGAAATATAGGAAATTAATGCTTAGAGTACTCCTGTGAAAAATAATTTCTATGTCTAGATATGTTGATTTTTCGTCATCAGCTATATATGTATATATGTGTACGCACACATACTTCGGTGGTTTCAGATAGTTACAGAGTCGTACATTCATAACTACTGTGTAATTCTCCAGTATTTTCATATCAAAAAAAGAAACCCTTTATAGACATTTTATATTAACATTTCTGGCTTCCTTCTCTTAGCGTATGGGTTTCAATGTGCATCCATGTTTTAGGATAAAACATGATAAAAATATCAAAATATGTATTTTTATGGCTGACTAATATTCTATTATATGGGTGGCTGTAAAATGTTTGTTTGTCCATTCGCCGATTGGTGGACGTTTCTGGGGAGTTTCTTTCTACTTTGGGGCTAATATTTTAGGATGCCGCTATGAATATTCGTGGACAAGTTTTTGTTTAAACATACGTTTTCATTTCTCCAGTACGTATCGAGGAGTGGAATTGCTGGGTCAGATGCTAACTCTGCTGTGGTCGTTTGGCTAACTGCCAGACTGTTTTCCCAAGCGGCTGCAACCTTGCGCATTGTCATCAACAGCGTGTGAGGGTTCCGATTTCTTCACCTCATAAACACTCACTGCAAGCCTTTTATTAGGGCTAGCCTAATGGGCGTGAAGTGGTAGCTCATTGCGATTTTAATAGAATTCGCCTAATGACTAATGACCTTGAGCATCTTTTCATGCGCTTTGTTGACTGTTTATATATCTGCCACAGAGAAATGTTTATTAAAATCATTTGTCCATTTTTATTATTTGTCTTTTTATTGTCGAGTTGCAGGTTTCCACATCCAGAACGCAAATTCTTTTATAAGACAGACGATATCCAAATATTTTCTCACATCCTATGGTTTGTCTTTTCACTCTCTTAATAATATCCTTTTCGGCACAGACATTTCTAATTTCGATTAATTTCATTTTATCTGTTTTTGTTGTTGGTGCTTGTGCTTCTGTTATTATATCTAAAGAAATTGCTTATACCAAGGTCATGAAAATTTAATCTAATCTTTTAAGAGTTTCATTACTTCAGCATTTGCATTTCGAGTTAGTTTTTGTATACGGTGCAAGGTGGCAGTCCGGTTTAATTCTTTTGCATGCTGGTATCCATTTGTGCCCTTCAGAAATGCTTCCCTGAGCACGTGCACAGTCTTGAGCACGTGCTCAGCTCTGCACACACGCGTGACCTTCTAGCGTCCCAGGCTTATGTCAGAGCTTCGCAAATCCCCCTCAGGACAGTTTGCCCTTTAGCTTTTGCTTTTAACCTTTGTGGTTTGTCTATTCCTTGCCCTGGTTTGTTGTTCGCCTCTTAGGGCCATTGGGATGATACAAGATGGCCACCGACTGATTTCAACAGACGCCCTGCAAAAGGGCCGTTGTTCAGGGTGGGTGCTGAGTCAGGGCGAAAGAAGACAAGGCTGATAAGTGGGTCTTCAGGGAACCACACACAATTAAAGTAATGACAGTTCTCTGGGAACCAGGCCTGTCCCGTGGGCGGCTGCCAGGCTGCTGGTTTTCTCCAAGATGGCATTTCGTTTCCAAGGCGACCACAGAGCCGGGAGGACCGGAGGGGAGATGGGAAAAGGCAAGTTAAGACTCCACAAAACTGGCTGTCCTGCCCAAGATTAAGCAGTTCGTCTTGAATAAACACTCCCCGGATTGTTGTCTTTGGTGAAGTTCCTGAGATCGGAAAAAGTCTACTCTGATCGTTTTTGCCAGTGTTCTCATTGCTTTTATAAAGTAGAGGGTTTGCACAAGTCCTTACTCGGACCCCCTCCCCACCAACACCCCATGGCCATCATTTTCCAGACTGATAAATAATTTCCTTGTTTTGAATTTATCAGAACCAGAGAAAACAGACTTGTATGTGAAGTCTTTAATTAAGAAGCCCAGGCATCATTTTGGAGATACAATAAGCGGGCTCTGCTCTTAACCCTGGGGAAGCAGTTTCGGGCAGTTGTCTCTGGCTCTGTTCATGGCAGGCGGAGCGAGGCGCTTCTGGCGTCACGGTCATGGGTGCAGCCCACCCCCCAGGATAAACTGTTTGCCGGGCAAGAGAGAGTGGCATAGTCTCCTCTACTTCCAGGTACCACCTAAACCAAAACGACTTGGCTGAGTTATTTCTCACAATAGATTTCTCTTTACATCTTTGAGTTTCTGGCCAGTTCCTGCATTTCCCCATGAGGCTGCAAATTCACATTTCGTCGGTCTTTTATTCCAGTCAATCTCAATAGACTGCCTTGTTCAAACAATCTTGAGTTAAGATCTATTTAAAGGGGAATCAAATGTGTTATAAAACCCCATGGTTTATTTTGGGAAAATAATGTATCGAAAATTTACAAACCGTGACTACTGAGAAGAAGGTTAAAAAACAACTCTTAACATTTTTGGAACACCCACCACCACGTTCCAGAGACCGTGCCCAGCATTTTCACACTTCAGATATAATGTGCAGCTTCCAGCAATCTTTGGAAGAGGTTAATAGAAAGGATTCCTATATCGCGGATCACAAAAAGGTAGATCTCACACAAGATGTCCTAAGTTACACACTTAGTGATTGAGAGAGCCAGGTTTCAGAAGGCGGTCTGGTCATTTTCTTTTTTGTTAGGCTTGGATTTTGAAAATAACATCAGTGATAAATACATCTGATGATCTGAACTTCCGTGACATTTACAGTAGTTTAAGGAGTTTCTCCAATTAAGAGTCTATAGATACTATTTCTTTACTTGCCTTTTTAGATAATAGCCAGGGGCAAAATCTGTGTTCTCAATGCCACAGGCTGTAGTTCCGTAAAGAATGCAATGTCGTTAGGAAAACGAGAATCACAGATGAGCTCTGGTACTGCCCACAGTCTGTAAGAAAATAATAGACTGATAGCCATTTTATGAAAATCTAGCCAATTCGCAATAAATGCCTAAACTACTTATTATTGTAATGTTTTTCTTCTAGCCATTTGAATTACATATTTGGATTTTCAAAAATATCACGAAACCAATAATAAAGCTAATGTCCCAAACCACGAAGATCGTCTTGGAGCATAAGCAGATGGCACTTAGCACTCTCGTGTGAGTCATCGACTCAGAATAACTTTCTTCTTCATGTTGCAATACTTTCTTATAGGGATTTTGATTTGCAAACAACTTTACATCAACTGATGTTTCCAGAAGTTTTTCCTTATTCCATAAAAATTATGTTTCAGCTCTCTTTAAACAAAATCAAAATATGCAGGAAGTAATACGACCGCTTTCTCACGAACTAGTCATACTACACATACGGTTGCATTCAGCTGCTCCTTTTGATCTCAGAGAGTCTCTTACATGTAGGGTGGTGATCCCGCCATTATAAACGTCCCATGATTTTTAGCAAGATCCATTAACCGTACGTGATTGAGGCTTGTCTGTCTGGTGGATCCAGAAGCTTTCGTTCTCTGTTCCTTCAGAAGACAAGTCATTGCGTCATCTGCTAAGTGGCTTCATCCAGCCGGAGCTGCCTTTCCTGCTCGCTTCTCAAGAAGTCTCTCCCGTAAGGCAGTTACCCTGATAACGATTATAACCCTTTGCTATTTCTCTCAGTCTCTTAAAGATCGTGACTATCTAGTAAGTGCAAGATAAATTCCTTGGTGAGAAAAGAAAAATGTATATTATGGTTGGTGTTTTGATGCCCACGCGAGGGGAGGAGAGAATAGCCATTGTCTTGCACTTAGGCAAGATTGGGGGCTTCAAACAGGTTCTTGTGAGATGTTGGGACTCGTTAAGGAACATGATGACTGACAGGAATCCCAGAAACACGGGCCAAGACAGGGCCAAAAATAACGCAATCGAACTAGCCATCTGCATGGGACATTAATTTGGAGGAGAAAATACTTCTTGTGGGAAATCAAATCCCAGTTTGACCTTCGCACAGCTATATAGTCCAAACTAATATTATCAAAGGGTTCCGCAAATCCCAAGCTGACAAATTAAGGGAAAGAATACTTCAGGAAGATGAAATATTGGAGGCTCCAGCCAAAGAAAATGCAAAATCACTGTTTACGTATTGCGCTCCGGACATGGCCAAGGAAGCTCCTGCCAGGCCAATTTTCTTACAAATAACAGCTATAAACTTGGATTAAAAACTGTTTTAAACCGCCTGGAGATAGCACAGAGTGAACAAAAGCAGGAAGATTATAGCAGAGAATCAATTTACAAGAATGAATGGCTCGGGGTGGTCATCCTGTTTTTTTTTTAGTGATTTAAGCCTGACAGCAGGAAGGAGTCAGAGCTGACGGGGCGAAACATTGGTGGAAAATCCATACTTTTTTTGGCCTAAAGAACAGGAGGACAGAGTTTGGAGTAGTCATTGCCCCCAGAAAGTGAGGGACATATTCCTAAAGGTAGAGAGCCAGACGGGGGTGACCCCAAACCCTCGCTGAGGAAATCATCACTCCACTGGCTGGTCTTGGACCATGCGTGCACAGGCCACACACAAAGCATTTCAGAATGAAGTCTGAGCTGCAGCAAAGAGATGGTGCTTATGAGTCCAAGATTACGGCCCGCTAAATTTTAGAAAATCAGCACTCTATTTAGGAAGGTGCCAGGTCTCTGCACCTTCAGAATATTCAGGAAACGATACAAATTCAGCCAACAGGTACTTTTGAGGAAAGAGAACAATCTAACTCATTCTCACAAGACAAGACAATCAAAGGAAACCAATCCCCACATGAACACACACTGGAATAAGCAGACAGGGTTTTATTTGAACTGTTCTCAGGAGCATAAAAGAAAATATGGTCTCCATCAGTGAAAATATAAGAGGTTTCATCAGACAAAGAGAAACTACGAAAAAGTTCCAAATGGAAATTCAAGATTGGAAAAAATGCGGCGTATGAAGTAAACACGCATGGATTGGGCTTGCCAGCCGAGGGGAGCTGACGGAGGAGGCGGTCAGCAACCCCGCGGGCAGAGCACCAGAACTTTTTCAGTCTGAAGAACAAAGGAAAGCGTGTGAAAACCAAAATGAACAAAGCCTCGTGGGCCTGTGAAACAATAGCCAAAGTTCCAACATACATGGAATCGGGGTCCCACAAGCCAAGGAGCGAGGAAATGGGACGTAAAAAAAATTCTTTAAAAGAATGGCTGAAAAATTCTCAGCTTGGCGAAAGATATAATTTATAGAATCAAGAGACTCAGTGAATCCCAGGGGTGGGTGTGCATAATATGAGCAAGCGCGTCATTGTCAAAACACTGAAAGCCAAAGAAAAAATGTGTTTAAAAGCCAGAGGAAAATAACACACACTCCAACACAAAAAAAAAAAAAAAAAAAAACGATATTTAAATATCTTGCCTGTATTTTGCCTTGAAATTATGGAGAGGAGATGAAAGCATATTATGGCAGAGCCAAAGCGGGCCGACGAACAGACGGTCAAAGCCCTGCCCACAGGCAATGTTTATCCTTCAAAAAGCTGGCGTAGAATGAAGAAAACCCTCAGATAAAAGACAACAGAGACAAGATGTTATGAGTGGACCCTCACCTGAGGAATAATAGGACAGCAGAGTCTTCAAACCGAGAAGCAGGGCGCCGGGAGGAAGGGTCTTCAGGGAGGAGCGAAGCACAGTAAGGAAGAAACACCGTCATTTGCACCAAGGAGCCTCGGAAATTTACAAAGCAACTTCCAAAATTCAATTTGAATTTTAAAAGATTGCACGTCAATCGTATCATTGTATATAATCAGCAAACAGTGGGAAATAGTATATAATAAAGCGTCAAACAGATATAAAAGGTCGGAGCGTGTGAACATTCCCCAGCACAGGAGCATTGAACAAACGCAGCTGAAGACGAACTTTAAAGAGTCACCACATAGAAAAGCAAGAACAGGAAAGAGAAACAACAGACGGGCGCGGAGGCCTCTGATGAAGATGGGGAGCGTGTTATCAGGCCCTGGAAGAAAGGCTGCCTTGTTATAAAGTGGCAGAAAACTCGGCCGGATAGCCTTCTGCCACTGGGCGAAAAGCAGAGCTCGTAATCACTGAACTTGGCTGTTGAGCTGAGACTTCCAAGCAAAACTACAAGGTGTGACCTCGTTCCTCCTTGCTGTTTGCTAGAAGAAAGAGGTTAAATTGAGCAACGAACCATCGGGAGAAAGGAACCAGGTCGCGGTGATCTGGAAAATGCTCAGTGTGTCCAGATAGCATGCTCTGGAAACAAGGCCACAGGCGGGACTGTTGGCCAAAGAGACCAGATGTGTGACTCACGGCTCCAGTCGGCCATCTCAGCGCAAGTCAGGGGGAGAGGCGGGGTCACCCCGGAAGGACCTGCATGGAATGCTCGTGTTTAAAGGGGCGGAGCCCTTGACACCCATGGGAGACTCACAGATTTTTGAGAACTTTATACCAGCAGAAACAAAGGCAACAGAATGTAAGAGTTTCTTTTCCAGTTTGAAGTTTAAAGCGACAAGACGAAAAATGGCATGCACTGTTTCTAAACCGCTTGCTTTTATATGATTTTCCTTTAGAAATCTAATTCTCTCTCTCTCCCTTGGGTTTTGCCGAAAAGCCCACGGGTCACTTGGATTAATTTCACAAGAATTTCAGGATATGTGTCATGACCACATGTCCTTGTTAACGGAGAGATGATGAAGTCTGTCTCTGGTGACTTGCATTTCCCCGCTGAGTAATTCATTCGCGGGATGACGCAGATGCTGTGGACCACCAGAGGGTCTCACGGGAGGAGAGTTTCTGAGTTGGCGTCTCAGGATAGATTCTTTGTTTATGGACTCGACAGCAAGACAATTGAAGAATGTCATAATTAAGCTTCCAATTTGGATTTTATGTTTGGTAATTCATTCAGAGCCCAGCACATAGTTTTTATGAAAGAAAAAAAATGTTTTTAATAAATCTATTGACATACTTAGTATTTATTGACTATATGCTATGCTCCTCGTGATAGAAGATCCCAGCCGAATCCAACGTTGACCCTCCTCTCAAGAAACACTATAAAAGTATGCATGTAAAATTGACAATATGATAAGGTAGAAAATAGTGAACAGCGTTGAACAGGGATACATCATTATGGAAGTTTGGCAGAAGTACAGAGATGCATACGATATTTGTTATGCCTGCATTTCACGTCCAGAATTTTAAAAAATCAATACATTATATTTTAGAGAGAAGAGAACCAAGAATATTATGAGTACAAGGAGAAGTGGAAAGACATGGTAAATATATGGCTGATCCAGGCCAAAAATATATCTTACCTGTTTTTTTAAATGATGGGTGTAATTATGGGAAATAAGCATTCGTTCGATTCTGACTCATTTCTCTTTAGATCTGACAAGTTGATCCCAAGGATATGCATAAGATGAGCAAGTTGCCAAGTGCTGTCATTTTACCTGGTGAAATAATATTTCTGAGGCCACCTGGTAAGCCGGGAGGGAAGGAGGGTACAGTCTAAAATGCAGTGTGTTTCCTCCTCTGTGTGTCTCTCCACCGTGCGCTCACTGCCTTCACGCTGCTTGTACTACACACTATTGAGAACCCGTAGACATATGCCCCCCGCAGAAACCACCCCGACGGAAAACCAACACAGAATCGCCAGACGAGCTGCGGTTCCCCTTAGGGCCACACCAAGCCGTGTTTCCCACGGGGCGGCCGGTGAGGGAACCGATGCCGCGAATTAGACCCCTTCGATGTCAGGCGGTATTTAAGGGATAATCTCGTTACTTGAGTCATTTCGGTCATGATTATAATGTAGATATCAGAAAGCTAGTATAATTTTTGTTCCTGGGAAGGATGTGAGAGCGACCGAGGGTGCCGAGGTAGCTTTGGCCTGACTCACGGAAGAGGATGTCTGAGTGCAAAGCCTCTGTGTTCGCTTCCTATTCACCGCGACGATGGCGGCTTTCGCGTGAGCAGTCGCGCTGCGTTAGAACCAGCAGTTCGCAAACATTTATCCGTCTGCACGCTGCGTAAATAACTAAGACATTTTTAAAGCCAATAAGAAACGCACAAATAACAAATTCCACTGGACATCGTTCTTCTCTGATAACCACAGAAACACAGAAATAATAACCTAAGAAATGGGGAACTTTGTATGTCCCCCGCAGGTAATAGACAGACTCATTCGACCAAGGCTTGCTTTGATATTTGGAGAAACAAGTCTCAAGCATCGACTCTGATGTATCATTAAACTTTTATCAGATCACAGCCAGAATGCATGAAGATTAAAACTCGTTCTAACTGAATAATGTATGCTAAAACGCGTATCGTCTGTGCCGAGGTCGGAATCATCCCTTGGCTAATGTACTTCAATGGACCGACGGGCATTAGTGTATCTATCTGAACTAATATCTTGGCAACACAAGGGGAATGTTTTATATCACTTGAAAATGCAGCACAAGCATCCAGATGTGGGTCATCTGAGCTTCTGTCTGAGTAAGGCATTAGAATCGCGCCACTCACCACTTAATATATTCACTGATTTGTTGCTCAAACGAGCTAGATGAGTGTGAAGCAACTTTTCCGAGTATTCTTTGTTTTCCCTGAGTGTTCTTTATCATAACCTTCTTAGATCCTTTATTACTAGGAATCAGGCTTCTCTCCAATAACTGGGGCTCATATCCTCAATCTTCAGTGTCACCATAATAATAATATATAAACAAACAAACAAACAGGAGATTAAGGTGAAAAAAAGTTTTTAATCAGCTCTCCAATTCACATCGAAGTGTGTAAATGAATTTCCAGCGCTCACCGCCCCCCATTCCCCAGCCCTCGCCTGGCTATTCTGCTCACGATAGAGTCAGCTGTACTGTCCCCTCAGGAGTGGGCTTTCCATGGTATTGTGAAAAGAGAGAACAACACCCATGTGGGTAAGATGGGGGTGCTGACAGACAGGAAGTATCGTTAAGAATCACCATTAGGAACAAAACACCCTTTACCTCAGGTTCTCAGTGAGAAAATAATTCTTTGGTTCATAAGAGAGATGACCGCTGTGAAGCGGGATAAACCGCACTCAGGCTGGGGCTTCCCTCATCCGAAATTATTTCATACGACAGCCTTCCGGGAGCCCCACAACTCCACCACTACAAGTGGGGCTCAGCACAGCACCGTGGGGTTGGTTCCTCAGTGATGGTCATCGCCGTGGGCGTGACAGAGTGAGTTATCGAATTGCTCTGAACCTTAACAGATGGCCGAAAGATGAGGTCTGGGGGGTATAAAGGCGTGGGGGTCAGTAATGACCAGGGCCAAAAAACAAAAGGACAAAAATGTAGAGTTACAGCGTGGGAGAAGTAATTACTTGGCAGGGGGCTCTCGAGAAGAGGAAAGAAGGCAGATGTCACGGCGGCCGGCCTGCGGGACTTCTGCCCGCACGCGGGCTGAGGAGGGAGGGCAGGCCCAGCCGAGCCCACCGCGTTCACACAAGGACTTGCTTCGTCCACGGCTGCGACTTACCCACCTCTAAGCATCAGCTCTGCCACGGCGCATGCTCGGGTCGGAGACGCGGGAAGTATTTGTTGAGCGAACGAGCACATACACAAGCACGATGACATCGTTTTGATTTTAGGATCTCCCGCCATCCCATAAAGACAGTTTATGTTCTTTTAATGTGAGCATTAGCACCTCTAGACGTGCTGGATTCCTTTTTCTTTTTTTTTTTTGCTGTTCCATAAAAAATATTTTCTAAAAAATGAGCAGGAACCAGAAGTCAAAGCCAGTCGTGACTATTTATAGCGTGCCGAGAAATAGTTCACAGAAATCCCTGTCGAGTGAATTTTTTTCATTGGAAAAATAACGTCTGATGGGAAGGACAACCGAAGGGAAGGAGAAAAAAAGAGAAGACAGGCCAAGAGGCTTAGACGTTTGGAGAGAAACCAGAGCGGAGCTGGAGAGCAGGGGGAGATTTAAAAACAACGGTTTTTGATATGAATACTAGACGAGTCCGGTTCAGAAGCCATCTTCGTGGACTTCGCAGCAGCGACACGACCCTGTGGGTTGGAGAGTCTGACCGATGGTGATGACACGTGGCTGAGCGCGCCGGAGCATCACCCCATGGAAGTGCTCACAGGGTGGGGTGGTGGGGTGTGCTGCCCTTATCTGTCTTCATCGCAGATTTCCACTGAGTATCTCGCCGTGAGAAAGGCAAATGGCCGTAGCTTTCTGGTCTTGAGCGTTTAAACATGTGGGGAAAATATACAGCCCACAATGGATGTGCTTCGTGATTCCTACTTGCCTGTCGCTCATTCTCAGCAGAGGTTTTCAAGAGCCCAGTGTGTGCCAGGTGACAGGGAGGTGCCACAGAAAGAGCAGCGGGGACCCGCAATCTCTGACCCCAAAGGCTTCTTGCGTGTTTGGGGGTGGGGATGGGGGCGACGGCGGGAGAAACACACACTCGTTAGACGTAAAGATGCCGTCGGGTTTCACGAAGTGCAATGAATTAAAATCGAGCGGGGAGCGCTGACAGAGACCGCAGGGGGACACAGAGGGGCCACTCGCTCTTTGGAGAGGGAGGCGGAGCCAGGGTTCTCCGTGGAGGTGATGTTCCCGCTGAACCGAAGGACGTGAGGGACTGGGCACCGGGGGTGTCCTGGCAGGGAGCTTCCGGGCCGAGGGGACCGCGAGCGCACAGGCTCCGAGGCCGGGCTGTTTCCAAGGGTTGGGGGAAGGGCAGAGTGCAGCATGGCTCAGGGGACGGGGTGACGAGAGGGCCGAGTGTCAGGTCCGTTAGCCCCGTGAGGCCACCAGCGACCCGCAGCAGCGCCCAGGGACTCGGGTCGGTGCTGCTGGCCAGTTCTGCATTCACCGAACACTGGGAACGCCACTTTCCTGCTCTGAAGGAAAATGTCTCTGCCCACGTTCCCGCCACCCAACGTGTGGAGCGATGCTCCAGCTCCCTGCAGACAGCGGCGGTGCCCTGCAGGTTAATTCACTTCTGACACTGCCTCCCAGAGTTCTGCAGCCCCCAGGGGTGAAGGGCTCAGTCCCACACTGCAGAAGGCAGTGTCGAGAAGTGGGTCCCCGGCTACCCACACTTCTGTCTGAGGGGCTGGAAACAGGGGTCCCCATAACCCCTTCCTCAGAGCGAGTCATGTGCCATAAATGCTCACAAACCTTGTGGAAACACTTTACTTCCATATACTGGTTTATTATAAAGGACCCAATAAGGATACCGATGACGGTGACCAGGCGAGGTCCGAGAGAGTCCAGACTGCAGAAGCTTCTGGCTCCGTGGAGCTGGGGTTAGCCACCCTCCCATGTTAGGGTGCGTTTGCCAGCCTGAAGCTCCCCTAATCCCCCAGTTCAGGGATTTTAATGGATTAGTAACTCAATCTCTAGCCCCTAGAGGATGGGGCCTGGGCCAGAAGTTCCAAGCTTCTAATCATAGCTGGTCTCTTAGTGACCAGCCCTCATCCAAGAGGCCACCAAGTGTCGCCTCATTAGGACAAAAGATGTCCCCAGCACCTAGGAAATTCCAAGAGATGTAGGAACTCTGTGTAAGACGCTGCCATCACCCCCAGCAGCCAGGAAATTACAGGGTTTGGGGAGCTAGCTTTGCGTCAGGAACAGGGGCAGAGACCAAATATACATTTATTATGTCACACTTGTCCTTGCAAAGCTTTAAGAACTAGGATTCTGCAGCCAACTGTCTTGGCTCAGCCTTCTCGCCTTAAGTAAATAATCAAGTTTATAGGGTCAGACAGAAGAGAACAGAGTCATCCTGTTAAAACTGATCAGTTGCATAAAACTGGAAACCAACCATTACGTATCAGGTCACCTTTCCAAAACAAGCCGTTCTAGAATAATACCCAAAGGAGTGCCCTAGAAACGTAAATACAAGCGGCGTACGATGCTGATAGAGATGGCAGAGTGACATCAGCGTGTACCTTTAAAACAGACCCACGCGTTCCACGAGGCTTAGATCATGTCTGGCCACTAACATTAATTAATTTGAATATTACAGCTCTGAGGTAATATCATACCAATTATCTCTGTCATTGGTTGGTGTTTACAAATTGCATGTAGCTTCACACGAGCTCGTGATTATACTGTAAATGGTCCATGCGTGGGCGCTGGGCAGCGGGTCTGCCTGGGGAGGACGTTTACAGACCTGCCACAGGTACACCTGGGGGTGTCCCTGTACCTTCCTGCCTCGTTCATAAAATCCATGAGGACAGGACCGCTGTACACTTCTCTGCATCTCCTCTGTGGATGAGCACCGTGTTTGTCACAGAGCGGATGTGACACAGCTTGGCTTCATGGGAGGAGGTGGTAAATGTCTATGTAAACGGGATAATGGGGGACGAACTTCGCAGGTAACGTCCAGCAGGGACGCGATCTCCGATTCCCGGTTCAGTGTTGGGTTCCCGATGCCGTTTTAGTCTCGCGTGTCCCTGACCGTCAGCACAGTGAATCGCACCCTAGGGCGAAGACCCCGTGGACGGCCCCCTTCTCCCTCACGCCTGACCGTGTGTGTGTGCAGGTGACCATGGCCTTCCACGGAACCCCCAGCCTGGTGGGCTCTCAGTCTGCCCCTGAGAACTCAGACAAATGACAAGTAACATCAAGCTATTTGGGGTTTTATTCTTGTTTAAAGAGTGGCGAGCGTTTATCAAAGCTTTTACTCTGAAAGTTGCTAGGCACTTGGGTGGGATACGGAGAAACCATATGTTTATGCCTTTACTACGAATCTGAAGTAGCTAAAATAATCGTTTAAAACGTTTATTTGGAGCTTATACAAAAATGAAAAACTGAAGGAGAATTGTTTCTCTGCATACCGGGTTTTATCCTACAGAAGGAGAAGAAATATCCATCAGCCACATTAATTTTTTCATAAATCCATGAGGCCAAAATTAGGGATATAGTTTCTATAGCATTTAGTTCACTTATGTAGTATATAACATTCTAGTTAATCAGAAACAGTATAATATCTTCTGCTGAGAGAAAAATGTTACCAAAAAAAACAGATCTGGGCCTACCAATAAGTAGTATACAGACATCTGTCACTCAGAGTGACATGCTTTCAAACAGCATGGTATTTGTCATTAAACATATCTAGACAATTTTGAAATTGGATTCCTTCCTCAAAATGTCCAAAGCACATATTAAACAGGAAGTGAATGGCGGTGTGAAAACCCTGACGTGCCTTTAATGAGGACATAAATCGCTGTCATAATGACTGCCACCTCTGTCCATTTAACACTCTGATTTGTGAGGAACCCTTTCCTACCCGGCCACTGTCAGCCTGGCAGATGTCACAGGCTCCACCGAGTCACGGAAGCATCACAGTTTGCTGTCTCCTGCTGCATTTCCCACAGAAAAGAAGCGGCTGGGATAGATAGCATGTTTATACCTCTGCCACGTGCGTATATAAACATCCACGTGCATGCATATGTGCGTGTATTTACATATGTGCACATGTGTTTATACCCACATGTATTACTTTATTGAGTTTTAAAACAGGGTTTCAAAGTCATGGCAGTGAATTCAGAAGGTGCCATTGGGTTGTTAGAATTTTCCCTTGACATCTGGAAGAGAGGTTTTGCACTAGAAGTTTCTGTGTTTCTGCGTTCACACAGATAAGATGTTGTCACGTGTCTTGGAATGTTATTTTTCTCTTCATTTGGGGTCTGGGATTGAAAAGATGAGGGCTTGCTCTGCGAAAACGTTCAGATATTCAAAATACTTTGGGCTTATTTCTTCAGAGTTTAGTATGATGAACTTGTCTCTGTATGCACTCAGTGAATTCAGTGACAAGGGGCTTGCAGAGGCAGGGGACGAGAGGCCAGCCTCCATCAATCCCCAAGGCCAAAGGATTGGAGCTATTTTGGGTTTTATTCTTGCGCGGAAATCGGAAATTCTGCATGTGCCAACTGCCAGAAAGTAATGTCCAAAAGGAAAATAATCCATTTGCTGGCAAGGGCGATTAGTTTTCATTTCTCGGTGAAAATTCTACTAAGTGCTTTGTCTATGATAGCATTAAAGAAACAACTCACCATACAGAGCCATCTGTCCAGCTACACATATACACGTCCATAGTACGTATGTTTACGTGCACACCTGTATACAGACAGATACAGATTGACCTGGGTAGGCTTGGGTTGAGGTGAACACAGGAGGTAGGGAGAAGCACCACGCAGAGAAATGTAAGAACAACAAACCAAACGGGTAATTAACGCAGTTCGCTTTCTTTCCTTTCGGGACGCCCCCCCACCCCCTTTTCTACTTCCAGAGACGTTTGTGGGGTTTTAGAATGAGCAACAGGGAGAAGGACACTTCCCTTCCTGGGTCACTGTTCACAGAGCGGCTGGAAGTCGAGGAATTTTCCAGACGTCTCGGGTTTCTCCTCCGCTAAACGAGAGGGTCAGACTAGAAGTTCTTACACCATTGTTTTGCCTCTGAGATGTAATCCGAGGCTTTGTTTTGCCTGGCACCTCTTCCTGCTTTGTTCCCCCTGGGCTCGTGCAGCCCAGGTCATTGCACAGAGGGCGTGATCCAGACTGATGACAAGTTTTGTCTTCCATGGTCCAGGCATGAGAACGTGATTTTAGAAAACCCATATTCCCGGGAGAGAGTCAGTCTCCTTCTGCGGGGTCAGTGCCGGGGCTGCGTAGCGTGGAGCTGCTGGGGACCTCTTTGCCACGATTAGAACAGAGCCTAAGGGAGAAAGAAGTGGACCAAGCAGCTGAGTCAGCGACCGTCCCGCTGTCGCTGCCCCATCCTCTCAGCCCAGGGCGTCCAGATTTGAGCCCATTCATTGTCTTTGCTGTTCCAACGTTTGAGTGACGACTCTGACTTGAATTTAAAAAACAATGGGGAAGAGCTCGATGTTCTTTTTTTGTTCTCATTAGTACAAGAAAGCTTGCGAATTTTAAATGTCTTTAAGTTCAAGGAAAACTATAAGTCTGTTGATTTCAATATTTACACTGTGAAAGTTTATTTTGAAGCTAACACATTTTATGGTCTGCATGGTGCCAAGAAATCAAGACAAGGAAAGTCATAAAAGAAATAAATGAAGGAAGAGTTAAGGAATCAATATTTACTTGACATATTTACTAAAGCAGTGAATATTCATTATCTCTAAATATTGTACAACTTCCAAGATAATGTACTCTTTTATATTAAAGTAGTCCAAATAGATCAAAGCCCTTGTGCACATTAGGATATGAAAATCAAAACTCTGTGTACATTTTCTCCTATTAATCTAGCTTTTTAGCTTAATTTGCAGCACCCCAGATCCAGCACCTAAGAGGGTCATGGAAAACATTTCCCTCCCCCGCTCTCCATGCAGACAGTTGTGGGAGGGTTGGCTTTTGGTCAGAGTGAGTGGGGAGCCACAGGAGATGACCACATGGCTTATGTGCCAGAAGCACCCCTGGGTGCTGCGTGAGAACAATGTGGGAGGGTGAGATTAGAAGCCATGAGACCAGTCATCATGACTTTGCTGTATCATGTGAGGTGTGTTACACTCGACCGGCTAGACCCCATGACATTGTAATAATATTCAGAAAGTCCTGAGGATATGTGTACTTACGGTGTCCTTCCATCTAAAACAGAGAAAATATGAACCTCACATTTTTAATATTTTCATATAATTTGGGTATATAATGTTATCGAACTTGTCTAGTACTTATCCAAAAAATTATCTCCCCTATTATTTTATTTATTCCCATGCAATCGGTCAGTGATTATAGCTTTTGGTGACAGAGGCACGAACATAAGCTCAAAATGATTTTTTTGCTGGCATTTTAATAATTACATTATTTTATTTCTAGTCTATGTGGTGTAAGAATTAATTATATGGTTTAGAGATTACGAGTTTGGTATCTGGCATCCTATAACATGAGTCCGAATTCCAGTTTTACTCTTTTTTAATTTTGTTTTGCATCTTGCGCGTGATTCTATACTTGTGTGTCTTCTAGTGGCAAGACGGACTGGGAAAAGGCACAAACCTACCTGGAGTCTGCAGTGAGCATTTAAGCAGCGGGGAGTGGAGATGGGAAGGGGGTTTACAATGAGCGCGAGCGTCGGGGTTTCTGAAAACAGATGAGAACACAAACAAAATCCTGGTGAGGGAGACTTTATAAAGAAAAACTAGAGTTGGAGGACCAAGTTTTCATGGGACAGACTTTGTATCGATTCTTATATTTACAAATATAAAAATAACCCACCAAACTAGAGTGTGCCCAGGACACTGGACCCTTTTAAACAGCACGCAACCTATAGCTCTCTGCCAAATCCGGGATCTGCGGTCTTTTGGGTCAGTTTCGCGCACGGTGAACGTGTGCCTTTGTGTCACCGCGGTCACCACAGGGCTCACCGCGGCCAAAGGGCCTGCGAGAGAAGGCTGGAGAGGAAGGCAGAGGGCGGGGCCCGGGCCCCGTCAGCACTTCCACTCTGCTTTTTGTTGTGTGTGTGTGTTTTTTTTTTCTTTGTATTTTTACAACTTGAGTAACTTCATAGTTTTATTTCTCTATTTCCTCATTTTTTAAATGCAGGTAATAGTACCACCCACTTCGTGTCATGTCCTGAATTAGGCATTTCTACCAGGCAAAAAAAAAAAAAAAATCATGTTGAATGAACGAGCTTGAAATGGATGATCTTAGTCTCACACCGGATAAAATATCTGGGATATTGACCTTAAAACATCATGGTGCTGACATGACCTTGTATTGAATTCTGTAGTGCCCCCGAGGAGGGCTGCGATGGCCGAGCACTCACCACTCCTAGTGGGAGGCAGCGTTGCATCGTGCAGAGTGAGCTGGCCTGAGAGGTGGCCCAAGCTTGCGACGATGAATGACTTTCACCAAGGTCGGATTCTCCATTTACAAAATTGAACTAAGTCATAGCAGCCTTCCTTCCAGACGCAGAAAGTCAGGGTCCCCAAACTGTACATTCAAAGCTTGTGAGCTTGCGTATTGGGCTGAGGCTCGGGGTCTGGGGACAAAGCCTGGGCTGGGGACAAAGCCTGGCCTGGGGACAACCACCTAAAGCTTCAGCTGTAACATGGACAGCAGAGGCACTGTTCCAAGAGGAGGCGGACATGGGAACGTCTTGTTCCACACGCTGACCGCAGGACAATTGCACAGTCTACGTAGTCCCGTGAAACTGATTTTCACATTTTCAGGTTGTGGGCGATCTCTCCTGAATTAGCCTGTTAACTGACTCCGTTTTCCAGTTCACTTTGGGAGCAGCGAGCTGGCGGCCCCTTTGCAGCGCCGATGTTTGATTAGGCACAGGGGAAGTTTCCGGAAGCACACGGGAACCTGGACTTAGTCCCCACCACGAGATGTGACATTACCACAGCTGCAGCCTCACAGAGCTCTCAATTACATGATTTCATATGTATGATAAATAGCATAAAACGTCCAACTCCTTTACAAGGACGCAGCTGGGATATCGAATTCTCAATTCTGGTTTGTTGGTTTATAATTTTTCTAAAATCTCTCATTTCATCTCCGTGGGTTGAAGGAGATCAATACATCCACTTTGGGGATTGTTGAAAGTACTACAGCCAAGAATAAGACACTGACAAGAAGTGTGTGTGTGTGTGTGTGTGTGTGTGTGTGTGTGTGTGTGTGTGTGTTAAGAGTGTGACTCAGAAGGAGAAAGCGGAAGAGAAGTCAACACATCTGGGGAGAATTAAGGAGAAAATGAGAGAAAAGTTGGCTCAAATAAACTTTTGTCCTCTAGCTTTTTTGACTGACTCACAGTAAGTCACCTATCTGTGCCCTGGGGACTTCAGGTCCCCCTCCCAGTCCTTTTAATTTTATTCGTCAGTTCTTGGCCCATGGTTGGCTGATGTTGGAATTCTTCCTTTGAGTCTATTGCGAATCAGAGACGCACCTGCTCTTTGTTCTGCTCCCCCGCAGGCAACCATAGGCACCCCAGGAAGAAACTTGGGGCACGACACGCAATGTCCTTGACCAGATGTGCCACGTGTTGATACAAGGTAAAGGTCTAGGCGATTATAGACCTAAACATTCAAAAAAGAAAACTAACCTCCAACCAAAGCGAAATCAAAGACTTCATAGACTTTTTCTTTATTTAATAACATTAACAGATAATTTTTTCAGGTGATTTTATTTTTAGAAAATACTGAAACAAGAAAACATCTGCGAACGCCTCTTAAGAGATATTTGTTTAAAGATTCTGATGTCAGGTGTTGAATTTACAGCCTTGCTGATGGCTGAGTTATGTTTCAGCAGGGGCAATTTAATACATTTCACTTTGTTATCTAACAGATACATATTTTTTTCTGTTGGAGAATTAAGATTACAGAATATGACAAGAGTGTTATCTCTGAAATGTATCACATATATCCGATTTCTGCTTTTTAACTGTGACTTTAAAAAATGGATAACTACTCATTACCCTAAGGAGGAAAGCACATTCCACATAAGAATATATTATATAATAATATTATGAACATAAATGAGATCAGGAAAGAATATTTCCAATATCAAAAGAAATTTATCATTGAATATCTATCTCCTTTTTTCATGATTTAACTACTGAATATCTATTGATTGTCAATCAGGTATAGGGAAGACCCTAACTACAACAGGAAAAATGCAATAAAATAAAGATATACAGTTTCTGTATCAAGAGAGCTCAGAGCTTATTAAAGTGTGTAAAACATGTAAATGGACAAAATAATTAGACTAAAAACTAAGATCTGTTAATCGCCATAAATGAGGTAGACTTGCGTCATTGGTAAAATTTGGGGAAAAGACAAGATTTTCAACTCAAAAAACATTGTGATCTTAGATGTGTACATTTTAATCCCTCGACCGACCACTTAAAAATAATGAAAAGAGATGTTGCCAAAAAAAAAAGTTAAATTATTTAAAAATATTCAAATGAGCAAGAAGCACAAAGAAGGCGAAGGTATTAATTACTCTGCCATAACAGAGCACCACGCAGACCAGACCCGGGACTGCGCCTAGAGGCACTTGTTTTCTCGCAATTTGAAGCCAAGGCACCAGGGAACTCTCTCTGATCCCCTGAGAGATTTCTTCCTGGCCCGCAGGCAGCTGCCCTCTCATTGTGTGCTGTGTGCTCGAGACTGTTCTCTGTGCACCCCGAGGTGGAGGGAGCTCGAAATCTGCTGTTTCCTCCAATAATGACACCAGCCCTGCTAGATTGGGACCCCATTTTATGACCTCATCTAACTTTAATTGCTACGTCATTCTACAAAAGACGGAATTAGAGAAGCAAACGGGCAGAGGTTTTGAGGAGAAATGTCGCCACTAGGTTTTTCTGGGTGGCGAGGAACGCTTCTAAATCTTGATTATGGTGATGATTACACACCTATACATACGCCAAAGAAGAGTGAGTTTTACTGTCCATAACTTAAAATTACATTAAAAATAATATAAAATACTAAAAAACAAAAAACAAAAAAACAATTCTAGCCTTTCTCTTAGATAACACACAAAAAAAATAATCTGACTTTCAATGTAATAGAATTCTTGATTTTCTTTTTAAATGTCATTTGCCACAATTGTCTTTTATATGCTTTCTCGGGGGAAAAAAAGATTCATTCACTATGAAAGATTTTTTTAAAGATAAATAATATTTAAAAACGACTAATTTAAATCGGTTCGTGTCTGAAAAAATCTGACCAATTTATGCACTCCGTATGTTTTATAATATTTTCAACCATTTACATATTCAGATTTCCATTTGGGGAAGTCAGAATCACTAGACATGCAGAATTACATCCCATGCTAACTGTAGGTTTGAATAAATAACTGAGTCTTGGGTTTTGAAGCACCTCCCAGAGAGGTGACGCTAATTGCCCGCTCTTGATGATCTCTGGAATCAACTCCATCTTCTGTTAATGGGTTTCACATTAATATTTTATTTGTATGGCCATTTGAAATTATTGCTTGTTGCCCAAATGCCTATGAAGTGCTTCCTGCCTTTAAATGAGGACCAAGCCCACCCACTCTCAAGTGCTTGAGGCGGGGAAGGGCAGGAGGACAAGGGCTCCTAGTGCTGTGACACAGCCCGTTTCCCACGCGAGCAGCTCCTTCCCTCAGCTCCTAGAACCGAGGACATCCGAGGAGGAGCAGAGGCTGGCGGTATCTTGAATTTTTCTCTATCTTCCTCATGAACTGCTTCAGTAACTTCCCTAACTTTATATTTGCCCGTCGTCTTGTCTGTCTGGATTTCAGGAGTATTTAATGTTACAGCCCGTCAAAGGCCACGGCCATCGTGTCCGAAGCATGACTCGCCACAGGCTTACTTGCACATTAGCGTCGATTTCAAAATGTCATAGATTATTATTGTTGTTGTTGTTGTTTTGTTATAGTGGAATCTTTAGTAAAATCAGAAGATTTTAGAATTTTAAGATTAATCATTACAACAAGGACAAAGAGAAAGCCATTGCTGAATGTTCTAAGAGCTCGGCTAAAGAGTTCCTGTTGTTTCCGTGTCCCTGCTGAATCATAAAACACATCCTGTGACTCAAGTTCAGGCAGATTTGTTTTGCACAGCTCTGGTTAATTCAGTGACCATATAACATCGGTGTAAAAGTGCCATGCGCGGGCCGCAGTCATACAGATATTTGCATGTGTAATAAGTAGAGAAATACATGTAAATGCTGCCAAACAGCCTGTGAGCAGATTAAGGCTGTTTACTTTCCAGAGGGAGGTCACGTCTTCACAATACAATTGGCAAGCGCGAGGCAGAGAGCTGGGAGGAGGCTGGGCTGATGCTCACCTGCACACGTTGACTCAGAAACAGTATGTGAGGCTGACTTAGAGTGGTCTGTGCCGGTCTTCTCAAAGCTGACACGTGGGGATATGACGGATCCCTAACACGTAGCGATCCAACTATTTCCTGTGAGTTTTGCCGTGAACCGCAGGGCGAAGATCATTAAACAGTAAAGGACTTGGAAGGTTGGTCAAGTATCTCAGTGGAGATATTTTTAAAAGACCTACAAAGTAAAAGGAATATTGTTCATATGATAACCACTGAATGAAAGAGAGCTCAGCCTTAGCACGTGAACATGAAATGTTTTGAAACTTTTGAAACTGTTGGGGAAGCTCGATCGCCAACTGGATCTGAGGAATTATTATTATTAAATGTGGGGCTGTGATAATGGCGTTGACGTTGTTGTAAAACTTCTTCTCTTTAGAGATAAACACTGGTTACGGTCGCTATGACTTCTGGAATCCGCTTCAGAATAATCCCGGAGGTGGGGAACGAAGGGATTACAGATAAAGCAAAGTTGGCCCTGAGCTGAGTTGAAGTTAGGCGGTAGGTCCAGGGGGGCCGTGATGCAAGGTGCCCCACTTCATACCTTTGATTATCTTTGAGATGTTCCACAGTAATAAGTTAAATCAATGTTTTCTATGTTTTTAGAAAGGAACTCCAGTAGTCGCCTAAGGAATCTTATTTTGTAAAGCTTATATGGAAGTTGACAAAACAAACTCGACATAGGACCTAGACAGCCAAGCTCATGTTATTTGCTGTTAATGGGGATTTTTCTTCTCGCCTTGTTGTTTTTCTTTTTTGGAGGGGGGCGGGATATTTAATTATTTAAAAGATTTAAACATTTATTTGCCTCACAATATTTGCCAGTTCTCTCCCCATTTCACGTTTTCTCTTTTTTCCATCCTGTGCTGTGTGTTCTTTCTCTCTCTTCTTACCGTGCTCTGGCCTCCTGTTTTACCCAGCGTTGTTAGCTGTTTTCCGCGGGAGAGTCAGCCCGCTGGATGCAGGAATTTCCCCGAGCTGCTCTGTATTCACAGATCACCTGGGCCAAAAAGTTAGCAAAGTAACTGTCGGTGAGGTTACGCGGGAGGGACGTAAAGTAGCCCACTGCAACATTTCAGGGAGGAATCATTAGCTTCTCCTTATCCCCAGGTCAGATCTCATTTAGAAAATCTAAATAGCAGATGTAAGGATGATACTTTGGATAACCCATCTCCAAAGAGCTCAGAGATGTGAAACAAGTTGGAACGCTCGCCTGTCCCGTCTCCCTACTGAGATTTGCAGCCTCAACCTAAGGGGTAGATTCTTCCCCCACGAAATGTTTCACGTGCCCACGAAAGGCACCTCTCGTTGATTATCAATATTCATGAATGGGACTCGCTCTCGAAACGCCCATGCGTGAAAAAGTCGCGCGCATTGTAAAAGCTAAAATAGTCCTGATTTGTATTATGTTGATCGTGCTGTGTCCTCAGCAACAAAACGTTCGGATGGGACTTTTAAAAGCGTCACTGAGGACCGGCGTCTATGCGCTGACCCTGCAGGCTCGGCCTCCCCGGCCCCCTGAGTCCCCACCGGGCCGCGGGTGTCTGAGGAGCTTGCCGCTCTTGCTCATCCCGCTCTGGGCTCAGTCCTGGCTGGGCTGGGAGGCAGGGCAGCACTCAAGGTCACGGCTTGCCATGGGTGGCACCTGTGTTTTCCCAGCCAGGGAACCAGGAAACGGCCTTGGAGCCCCCTGACTCCCCCCTGATCCCTTCGCGTGGGGAGGACACCACGAGCGTTCGGGGCTCTGCGCTCCACGTGTGCCGGTGCAGAAAACCCTCCTTGGTGCTGGAAAGGAGGGAAACAGTGTTCCCCGCCTCGTGCCCCTCACCAGGCGCGTCAAGCAAGGGCGGGGCCGCTGTGCTCCAGACACCGCAGCGCTGACACGGCCGCCTGGAGGGCGTTGGAGGGGGAGCCCCCGTGGGAGCGTGGGGCCATCGTCTGCAGGGCGGGTCATTGAGGCACAGGCGTGCTAGCGGGGGAGGGACAAGCAGTTAATGTCAAAGATTCGTGGTGGGACTCCCAGGGACTCTGAGCCCGGTGGAGGCAGCCGCGGCGCTGCAGGAGTCCCACTGAATGGGAACGCCAGGGGGAGGCAGACGCAGGACCACGGGCCGAAGCATCAGAGGCTCAGCGAAGAAATGGCAGAGAGAACAGGCTGCCGCGAAGGGCTCCGGCCGGCGGAGAGTCAACAGGCGGGTGACCCGCACTTCACCCAGGCTGCTGCCACGGCCACGGTCCTCAGTCACAGAGAGGAGGGTCTGGTTTCAAGGGGGTGATGGTTTCTGTCCACACGCTGGGCCAAGTGCAGACCCGCGCAGGGCCCCGGCATCTGGCAGCCACAGAAGGCAGATGGAGGTCGCGGCCGCGGCTCTGGGCGAAGCTTGAAACCTGCATCCACCCCTCTTCCTACCGACGGGGCGGGAAGCAGGAGGCAGAGGAAGCGTGTTCTCTCATCTACCTTCTGTGAACTTATTTTGCGTAAAAATTGCTCTGCACTTGTACTGGGTTGAGAGTAACAATGCTCACCCCCAAATTTTAAAAGCAAACCTGATTTTTGCTCTATTCTTGTTCACCGGCATTTGGAAATTTGAAATATCCAAACCCGAGGGGTACGCAGGAAAGTGATGATAAAAATAGAGTGAGAAACCAGATCTAGCACGTCCGGACTTATCTGCATAGAGGCGAACACCGTGACTCTGTGAATGCCGGAAAGCGGGACGAAGAAGCGGTGGCATGGCCACAGGTCGTGTGACACGCCAGGGTCCGACGCAAGGCCCGCCCCAACCTTCCGGCTTCGCCTCGGACTTCCTTTCGCTGTCCTCCTAGGTCGTTCGTGTGGCTTTGACACCTCTCCCTAACATCACGCTATGTCCGGGAGTAGCATTCTATCTGGGGAGTGGGTGATAAGAGCAATTTTGAGTGAAAAGTCAAAAAAAATATGTGAAGTCCCCGCTGATAACAGTAAAGCAAATTCCCGCCGAGTAGCTAGATAAGGAACACGAGGATGATGTAAATGCGGTCTACTGAAATAAAAAATATCATTTCGTAAGCCTGTCAGCACACTGTCTCATCGTAGGATCGAGCAAATATTATTTTCCATGACGTAGTTGAATAATCTGGAAACAAGAGGCGTTAAAATCGACCAGCATTTTTAACTCGGCGTGCTCGGTCTGAGAGCTAGAGACCCCAAACAGAGAACTGGAAAGGCCAGCCTCCCTCTCCCTGGCCACTCACCTGATCATCGGAACCTTAGAAAAATGCGCTTGGAACCAGCCTCCGCCAGCCTGCAGTTCTGAAACTCTGCAGTCGAGGATTTTTTATCAGTATGGCTTAGCGGTCATCACCATCATCTGTGATTTCACAAGCAAAGTACCCCAGGTCCAAAAAGACTTTCTGACGGCCGTAGAGTTGGTGTGACAGCTGACCCTCTGATGCAAATTCACTAGACCAGGTGAAGGCCTCGCGGGGCATAACACGAGATGACAATACACAGTTTAAAAGGTAGTTTTGGTGCTTTTAGTGTCTGGTCAGTCTTTTTCCATAAAAGAGCATTTCTAAACAAACAGATACCTATTTTTAAAACATTGTTATCAGTTTTATTCTTAGTCCCTTAGGAAAAAATGTGAGAACGTAAGCAGATATATGTTTAAAAGTTCTCTGTTCGGTTCAAAAAACTTATTTATAGAGGTTCTCTTGCAACCCAAGTTCCATGCCAAGGGCAGGTTCTTAGAAAGTGATCGAGATACTGCTCCCACTCTGGACACCTTCCAGTTCGTGGGAAAGGACAGGAACAGACTGTCCGATCATGCGGTGGGCAGCGACATTCTGGCCCTGGCACCCTCACTCCAGGACAGGCGGAAGGGAGGTTCCAAGGGACCCAGAAAAGCTCCACAGTGACAAGTTTGGGACACAGATGGAAATGAGCCAGGTAAGGAAGGCATATTAAGTAGCATGAGCAAATATGAAAACAGGAAGCAGTGCCGTGCGGGCAGGGGCGGTGGGCCCGCGAGGGTGACCAGGACAGAAACGATGAGGGCAGACGGGCTGGCACAAGCCAGATGCTGACTGAGTTCCTGTAATTACACTCCGAATGCAGTTATCTATGCTTTTATGGATTCTGCTGCTCATTCATTATTGAGAGACAGTAAAAGAGAACACGCTCTGCTAATGATTCACTCAGCATTTCCTTTCCTTTCGCATTTGAAATCGGGGAGCACGCGCGCCCCCGTCCCGGGGGAGGAAAGGAGGGTCCTGGTCTGCCCGTGTGTGATTATTCACGTCCCGCAGGAGGGTGCGGTGGGTGCGGGCGGAAACAGACGGGCAGGTGGGCAGCTCCTTGGCCTCTCCCTCTGCACCTGCCCGGGTCAGCGTTAGCAAGAACCGCACCCACCCTTCACGGGGCTGTGGGGGCCTGACCCGCCGCACACCCCTCCGCGGCCAGTCCGCGACCCACCTGAGAAATTAGAACAAGATGCCAGTACGGCCAAGGGGACACCCACCTCCACCTTTCATCAGGCCGAGTTTCCCAGCAAAGAGGGCGGTGGCACAGGGCCAGGCTCCGAGGGGACCCAGGCCTGGGGGTGAGCGCTGTGCCGTGGCCATCCCGAAGTTCCTAGAAGTTGGTCTCGGACGCTGTGCCTCACAGGTGGAGTCTGGAGTCCCTTGGGGCGTGTGCCAGGCCTTGGAGCCTTGGCTCGGCCGTGGCCCCAACGCGACCCTGCCCAGGGACGGCTTCTCGGGAGTCTACTCCTCCAGACCCGGCCCCGGCCCCCAGCAGTGACTGTCTTGGGAGTGGCTCCCGGCAGTGTCTGCTCCCGCAGGTTTGCAGGTGTGTGTGTCCGGAGGACCCTCACCCCACCCCACCCAGGTCCCAAACACTGCGGGGGTGGGGGCATGAGGTGACAGGCCACACTCCAGAGTAGGGTGGGGGCAGGGCCCAGAGGACAGAGCGGGAAACAGGAGGAGTGGGAGCGTGGTCACTCAGCCACCGCGGACACTGTCCCGCGTGAACGTCGCCCGGCGTGTGTGCTGTTCCGTTGTGTTTAACAGAAGACACTTCTCACGCGGGCTGTCTCTGCACAGAGGATTCAGATCAAAACTGTTTCTCCCTTTGAAGTGATATGGTAGATTAATCAGAATACGGCTGCCTCAGGGTTTTCTAGAATGCATTTGTGAGTCTCAAATTGAAGTTAGCAATGACAATATATCTAGAAAATGTTGAGAAAGAGACCAAAGCCTGCAATGATATTTTCTCCAAGTGGGTAACAGTGAGCACTGAAGCCACAGGCAGAAATACAAGCTCCCAACTTGCCAAGAGCTGTGTCCCTCACAGGACTAGTGGCCGTTCGCCAAAAAGCACTCTCAGGAGGGTGACTCTTCCTGGTCGCCTTTGCCCCAGAGCGATGCCTAGCGGATGTCAGTTTTAAAGTCCAGGGTCTAACGGCTCAGTGTGTCATGGGTGCTCCCTGAACCCTCGGCTGCGTGTCCCTCACCGTTTGCTTGATCTACGCTGTAATTTCCAGGGTGACTCATCCTGACATCAGATCACACTGCAGGCCTTTGTGCCTGTCTCATCGTAAAGGTGACTCACACGTTTAAACCTCGTGTGTGATGTTCCCAAATACGTAAATATCTGGACTCAATAGAATAGAAATCCCCAAATACGCTGCATTAGAAAAGATCTTGCTTCGGCGGGGCCTTTTGTGAACACGGCATGGTAATGTAGTCATGGACAGACGTCTGCTACTGGATTAGGGAAATATAATGTTCATCTATTTATTGTTTAACTACCTTATCTACCAAGTTCAAAAGTCCAATGACACATCCTCCAAGGCTGACTTTTGAGATACATTAAATTTAGCCATTGTTCTGAGTAGAGTTGATTTTGAAACCACTTAACAAAAAACAAACAAAAAAAAAAGATCTCACATTTTATAAGTGGCATTCAATTGGAAACATTAATTTCTATTAGTTAATGATTTTCAGTAGATCATGTTACTTTAAAAATAGATTTCTAAAATTTTACATTTTCATCGGATTTTCAAATTCATTTCATAATTCTAAATTCATATCTAGGTTAGGTCTATGTTATGAAATATATAGACTTTTTACTTTTCCTACTATATTCAAAATGAAACTCCTCCGTAATCAGAGAAGGGGTCGAAGGTCGCAGACTAGACGGCGGTCATTCAGATGAATGCTAAACACATTGCTCTCACGAACATGACCGCATGTCGTCGTCCAGTCCGAGAGTCTATGAATTCTAACACAGGGTACGGATCTTAAAGGTAGGAAACAATTTATAAATTCGTAAGGATCATCTTTCATTAAAAATTCATTGGTGTTTCTTGATTGTTTAAAGTGATATTTTATTTCGATGTCTTTTATTTAAGAATAACGGTCACGTTGACAAAAAATATAAACATCGTATACATTTTCAAATGGCGTGTCACAATCAGGGTCACTCCTCAGGGGCAGTGCGCTTGTGTAAAGCCGGTAATAGTGAGGTTAGGTCTCAGTAGATTTCAGCTTTGCAACTGAAAACATAGCTCTAAGCCACACAAATGGGGAAGAGAGCGTTACATAAGAGTCTTTCCAGAACTTTGAAAACGCCCGGTATCCTATTCATACGAAAGACTGTTTACAGGGGAAATTTTGATGGGCTCTTCGTGGAGTTTCCATTGTCCACCGAGTCCAGCGTTTCCCCAGGCTGGGACGTGTCCTATCAAGCCGCCGCCTGAGAAGAAGCTTAACTGCAAACCAATGGTTTTGGTCTCGAGCCTTTGCCTTTTGATTAGGAAAATGGAGCTCACATAGGAAGACACTAGGAGAGGTCAAGGTGGACTTACCCAAGACTTTCCCCGGCCGTCTGGCTCCCCAAAGAGAGAGCTGGCCTCCCGCAGGCCCCCAGAGACACAGGTCAAGTGGCCTGGGGTTCAAGGCAGTCAGCCCGAATCCACTGTGAGATAACGCCAGGATAGGGCCGGTGCCTCCCCAGCCACGAGCACTGATGGGGGGACTCCTGCCCGTTTGTCGTGACGCCCCAGGCCCCAGGTGCCTCCCCACAATGACACCGGGACAGGGTCCTGCTGGCAGAGTGGACAGGAACCAAGGTCCTGGGAGGGGTCCATGCTTCTTCCTCCACAGCGTCATGCCTCGTGGCCCCAGGAGGGGCGTCTCTGTGTCCGAGTCTTGCTTCAGGCTGCACCTCTGTGGCACCCCACGGCTCCTGCCACCAGCGCTCTCAGGGGGGCTGCCCAATAGGCCCAGTAGGTCCACGGGCCACATGACACTTTCTGGCGTGGCTGTGCTGCGGCTCGCCCACGGCATCGGGGTCACTCAGCCCTCTCCCGTGGGCACGCAGGCTCCCAGCTGCGTGGACTGCTGGTCCAGCTGGCCTGGGGGAGGGGAGCCACGTGACTCTTCGAGCCCTGCCCCCCCCCGGGTCCCCGGCCACAGAGAGTCCGGCCACCAGAACGCACCTTCCCGATTGGTGACAGTCCTTCCTCAGTGCTACTTCAAGAACGTCACCCCGTCTCTTTAAGCTCTCTCCCTTTGTCCCCGCAAGAGTGAACGGTGCTGTTTGCCATCCTGCCCCTGTCCTCAGGCAGATCGTCCCAAACATACTCTATAGATTCGCTGAAAATCTGACAGTTTTTCAGTGATTTAGCAGCAAACTAAAATGTATGAGCTTTATCACTTTTTCTTGCCTTTACTTTATTTGCTTTGTTCCTGGAGCTGGGTTAAGGAACACAAAAATAACAGCGTCCCACTCTGGAATCAGAAACCCTGAGTTTAGATCTTTCTGTCATCTCCTAGTCCGTGTGAACGTGGAAACATTTTCCTATGTTTACATAGAGCACACTCAAATATATGTTATATGTCTATTTTATTTATTTATATTTACACATGAATGTTATTCACATAACAAGCATACACGCATGTTTTCTATATCATGTTTAAATAAGACTTTATTTTAATCATTAAAAAATCATTTATATAATAACCAAACCCATCACCATTCACCGAGGCTTCTCTCTTGTTTTCTTGCAACTGAATGAGACCTTTGCAATCCAAAGGGTGGGAATCTCAAAAATGACCGAGGCAAAATGATAGCTCCATCAATTTTCTATAGGAAGAACCAAAACAGGACAGATTCGTCGTTGCCGTTATTTAGTTAAAGGGATTCTGAAAGGTCACTCTAGTACCAGAGATTCGATACCCGAGTACCGTGCCATAAATCTCTGTCTTATTATTAAAGCATTATCTATTATGCAGGTCACTGTTAAATCGTGAGTACATTCCCCAGAGGCAAAGCACACAGTGCCACGTGCATCTGTGATCATGTGCATGCAAATTGCCTCCAGGTATCCGTTGCCTGAGTCACTTTCAGAGCTGTGCTTCGATCACATGAGTCTCTATTGTGGAACGGAACCAAGAATGAGCCATTTTACAGTTAATTTTGTATCTTTCCCAATCGCCCGGTCATCGCCAAAGTCCAGCTTGAATGTTGACCTGTAATCATGTAATGGATTTTACTGCTGTTTCCGTTTATAAAGCTCGTAATGCATTCAGTCACGAGCCAGCAAAGCAGTCCTGATATCGGTACGAAAGCAGGGCTAGGTATCTGAGAGGAATGGACCAATTCCAAGTAAGAAATGTATCGTTATCAGTTCAGAGATAAAATGACGTTTTGCAAAACGGATAGACTTTTTGATGTGGTATACATTCTGCAGATTTTATGCACGACTTACCTGTCTGCCAGCATGTTTCCATGTGGTCTTAAGTCATTCAAATGCTTTAGATTTTCTTTAGATTTTCAAACAAGTGCCCCTCAAGGGCAGATTCCTAATGTTCATCATAATCATTCTGAATGCCAAAATAAAACAAATTAAAATAGACATTTAAGTTGTTTCGGTAAAGTTTTAACATGCCATTGCCAGCAAATTTGGAAATTAATCATCTAGGACAGATCAAAAAAATTAATTGGCAAACACACTAAAAAGATTTTTTAAAACATTAATGCTGGATATGTTATTGACACGTTTTGTAAGCAGCCCTTTTATCTGAATGCGTGTATGTTTTATTTAATCCACACATTGCACTCGTCAGCTGCCTATATCAGTGTCGCACCAAAGAAATATAAGGAGGGCCCACAGGTCATTTTAAATTTTCTAGTAGCCATATTAAGAAAGGAAAAACAGACTATCTAGACTTTAATATATATTATTTAAATCAATACATTCAAGAATTATCATTTTAATGTTCAGTCTATAAAAATTATGAAGGAAACACGTTGCCGCCTTTTATTCCCGAGTCTCTGGCGTCTGGTGGGCATTTACACCCCAGCACATGTCGGTTCCAACTGGACACGTCACAGGAAGCTAGTGGCTACCGTATTGGGCAGCACACGTCCAAATCATAATCATTATTTATTCTAAGTTCAGTGTGATTCCTCATCCATCCTGACAGCATCATAGATCCACTGCCTTATTTTTCATATTTTTCACGTTGTTCGTTGCTTATAAACGCTGATCCTTGCTCGTAAACGCTGGCCCTGGTAATGAGTCTATATGTGGACAGGCAGGATACCTGAGTCATTCAGCCAACAGCGCCAGGAGGCTACTTCAAGGGCACCGATGGTTGAAATTGCTTCTAGTTCCATAACAGACTGATGTTATTTCTCAGTTTTGTGCTTCTTTGGGTAATTTAGAGACATTAGTGATTTTTCTTAGGTTCCGATTCGAAGTTTCCATTCTATATATGCTATTTATGACAAAGCTCATAGACTTCAGGAATAATGGGGCGGAAAGTTTATCATCTCAGGTCATTTTTTTTTTAATATTATGATCTCTGCCCTCATGGTACTAACAGACTAGTAGGTCATAATATTAAGTGTCTTAAATGCGTTGACTATACTTTTATAGAACGCATACATCAATACTGAAAATAAAGGTGGAAAAGCATCTACAACACAATATTACTGTGAAGACAACGGAATTATTGAACACGAAAAGTCTTCGAAGGGACGTACCCATTACTAAGAATCAATATTAAATGCGAATACAATTCATGAGCATCTTGTACTGACAATAGCAAATGGCACTTATGAACACTTGTGGCGGACCCAAGAGCAGCAAGTCACAGACACGTTCAAAGTTAGGTGACATGAAACAAAATCAGTGCACTTAATAGACGTAAGTATCCGGTTGCCCCTGTGTGCCGATGCCCTGCAGACTTAGTCCCGCTTAGATGACAGTTAATATTTACTGAAACAAATGAGAAACTGGCCATCTGAAGATGCCTATTATTTTCTCAACCTCCTAAGTAATGACACATTTCTTAGGATACAAAATTATCTGCCAAGGGGTCATAGAATACTAGAAAAAAGAAAAAACCATTTTGTTTCCGCACTATCTTGGGAGTAACAGCCTATATTTAAAAAGATTTTTGTTAAATAACCATATTTACACACTACACATCATCCCTAGGTCGACACTGCTGTGGGTGTACTGGACATCTTTCAGGGATAAAGAATTCCAATTAGGGTGTAGTTAGTATACAACCGTGTAGCTGGTATGTTTGTGTCCTTGGTATATGACAACATGAGAAAACGCCATTTAAAAGTTTAGGTTAAGAGTGAACTTGAAACATTTTTTTTAATTAGAAGTGGATTTTCGAGGGAAAAACATACCACCGAGGCGTGATATTCAAACTTTTTAGGTTCACGTATAACAGATCTTTGCCATTTGGAAAGATAGCGTGAAAGAAAAATCAAGCGAAAACCAGCCATTTATTCCTGTATAATGTGCCTCCCACGGGATCATAAAGAATAGTGAAGGAATGAGAGAACAGAAATACTGCACGCGTTAGACTCACATGAAGTTCTTGTTCTTGTTTATCTTTATGGTTAAGGGAGGACCATGGACAATTGGCCTGCCTTTGTTATATGCAACCATAAACCGTTGAAGTCTCCCTTCCAGCCACAACATTAACAGTCACAGCGTGGTTGTCACGCTCTGGCACCAGTCAGCTTATTGATATTTTTTAGAGGTGATGAGCCTTTTTGGGCTGCTATCAATATTCACTAACAGATGACATAAGTAAACATTTGTATTAAGTATTAGAGAGGAACCTGCTTTTCTATTAAAATAAAACCATGTCCACCTAACTACAAGACTTGACAACTTCTACCCCGATCATTTTGAAGACGATAGGGCTTTCACACAAATATTGTGACTTCTTCTATTCGGGTTGCAGGAACTAAGTCAGCAAGCTATTCCAGACCGAAAATATGACCCGGGATTTCAAATCATTTATTCCCACAAAAAAAGACAAATAGCCCCAAAGATGGATCGAGTCATTAAGTATCAGGCAGTCGGTTTATTCCTATATTTTGTAACGGTGATCCTGAGACTTATTAGACTTAGGATACTTTTACACTTTCAAAATTTTTAGAGAATCCCAAAGAGCTTCGGATTGTGTAAGTTATATCTACAAATCTTGAGCTGCTCAAAATTAAAACTGAGAAAAATTTTAATTTTTCTATTTACCGATTCATTTTAAAATACTAATAATAAACCCATACCCTATTAATGTATTTTTGAAGAAAAGTAACTATATGTTCTTTTTAAAAGATGAGAAGAGAAGCATTGTTTTACCTTTTTGAAAATCTCTGACTATCTGAAAATCCGCTTTTGCATTCATTCTCTTGAAATATGTTGCGTTGGATGAAGATACTTAAAAATTCAGCCCCATACAAGATATGCATTTGGAAAAGGGAGGAATATTATAATAGCCTCTTCAGATCATTGTTACATTGTTTGATACCATACTAAAACTTGACAAGTGGCAGTTTCTTTTAAGTTTCAACGTGAAAAGTGTAATGTGGACTCTAAAACCAAACAACAAATTTCTTGCACTCTTACATTAAAATCCATGGGTTTATCTCACATGTTCGAATGGCTCTTTGATCTATGTGTAATGTCATAACATCATGCGTCCATCATCTGGAAAACATCTGTTTTAGTTACTCGGTTTTTTCAAATATCGACATATCTTAATATATAATATTAAATTCACTATCGCCGCTGAGCTCATTAGAAAAGTCGTAAGTACTAAAAAGTTGCAAGATCACCATGATAAATACAAGTTTTCCAGATTTTATCACTTGAAAGCTCAACATTTATTGGCGACAAATCGTGTCAGCTGTTGTCCTTGAAATGACAGACGAGTTTATTCCATTTGAGGAAGTCTCTCCTAGAGACCCAAGGATGAATAACTGGAGAGTTTGCGTCAGTCATTCTTTGGCGACAAAGCGGGCTGGTTCAGCTCGCAGCTTAAATAATCAGACTCGTGCTTTTCAAGATAACCATGCTGCTTCGGCATCCAGAAGCAGTAAGGCATATCTCCCATTCCATTACACAAATATGTTAGCAGACGTGCACTACAGAGTCAAGATTTAGTACAATCGACGCATTTTACTGCTACAACAGGAATGTCTTAAGCCAACGCCTGTTTTCGTCTTCCGTGCCGGTGGGGAGAAACACAGTTGACGGCTAGCGCAGTCCTGCGCCGCCGTCTCGATTCACGCTGAGCCATCAGCACGGCGATTCTCTGCTGCTTTCGCATCATCGGTGCCAACGGCAACGGCAACACAAACGGCGTTGATGTCTCAGCATAATTATAAACATAGTTTTGACCGTCACAAAGCTCTCACATGTTCGCGGAGATAACACACGTGATGGGGGGACGTGTGTTATCTCTGCGAGCATGTGAGAGCTTCGCTAATTCCACAGAACACCACCCCCCACCGCCCCACCCCCAGTAAACCCTCCCTGCTCTGGCCTCTTGGGGACACCCAGATGCCTAAGGCATGTGAATAGCCCGGATAATGTTTTTCTGCTCTTGAAAAAATAAAAACCCACTTGGGAAAGCGCACATTTTCCATAGTGGAAGTCTATTTTTTTTAATTTGGAGTAGAGTGAAGGCCACTTCTCACAGGAGAATCTTTTCTGTGTCCTATTAATGGCCCCTCCCCCCGCGTCCGCACCCCCTCGTTTCTGTTCTGCTCCCCGCCAAATCACAGGTCTTACGATTGTAATTTCTTTTAAACCAAAGCATGAGAAAATATCCCAATTCTACTCAAGCTGCCTAATATTTATGTAAAAAGACACGAAAATGTCAAACATATTCTGAGATGAGTTGTTAAGGAAAATATTTCATATTAAAATTATTTTTCTTGAATTACATAGAATCTTTCTCCAAAACAAGTTAAAGATGTTGAAATCCACTATTGTTTATTAAATCTGTTTGCATAAATCTGGCTTTTACTGACAGTAAGTTACTCTGAGAAGATAAATACAGGACTTGAATTATTGAACTGTTGTTTGTATTCAATAAATTATATACCTTATCTTAAACAAAACCATATTTTTGAACTTTAAGTTATACTATAAAGCTACTGGGTAAAAGAAAAAAATGATATCTAAACTAAGGGACGTTCTCCAGCTAGTACCTAAGAATAAAACTATAGCATGTTAAAACAGTAAAAAAAATATGTATCAGAATAATAATTACATAAAATTTCTTAGAAAGAAACATGAATACCAATGGAGATAGTTAATTTTTTTAAGTATTTAAGCATGAATAAAACAGTCATACAATTTACTTCTAAATCCTACATACCAGTGTAGAACTTTTATTTTTAGCAAGAATTGCAAAACTCAACTGGACCTGACATTTCTCACTTAAAATATGCAGAATAAAGAAATGGAAAGCATGAAGTACTATTTTCTAAATGTTTGAAACTCTAATTTATCATTTTCTGTATTTTAAGAAATAAAGCTAATCTGCTTCCTAAATTTTATTACATATATTTATTATGTAATTTATGTTATATATTGTATATATTATATAATATATAAATTATATCATATTTTATTAGCTATCGAGTTCATTTTGGTATTCTAATTTTGAAATAAAATTTAAAATAAACACAGCGTTTAAAACACAGCTATGTTCCTTTTCAAAAAAAATATTTTAATAAAAACTACTCCATATCCTCCTCTACCAAAATTATTCTAGGTCCTTATAACGGATGAAGAGAATGCAGACAGTCTCACTGATCTGTTCACAGATATTCACATTTTATGTGCTGGACCAGGTTTCCCTGGATAGTTCATTGAACTGGCATTAATCGATCTTTCCCAAAGCCTCACGGGTAGGCTTTCAAGGCTTCCTGGTTCCAAGTTTCGGATCAGACAGCTGAGGTGAACAAAGACAGCCTCCTCTGTCTACTGTCTTCCGCCTTTCTTTACTAAAGGACGTGCCGTCAGCGTACGGGGACGTCCCATTGTGGGGAGCTGGATTACTGTCATTACCACCGTCTCCCTCTCCGTGTGGCACTGCAGTGCGGCGGAATGCAGAGAGTGCGTACTCGCCCCCCGATGTAAAATGTTACTGTGCAAACCTTTTCAGCAGTGCGATGGAGTGAACAAAACCCCTTCAAACTCGCGTGCGTGTCTAGCTAGCCACCTTGCGTTCATGTAACCTGCCTTGAAAAGAGATGGTCCAAGTAGCCAGCAGTCCTAAGAGGCCGAGGGGACACATGGAGGAGCCTGGAAATGACCTAGCATTATGGAGCCTGTAGCCCGAATTCTGAAGGTCAGCTTAGCCGGGCGAGTTGCAACTGGCCCGTAGTCCCGCAAGAAAGGAATAGATGCTCATCGTTTTATGCCACTGTGACTTTTTTCAGTGACATATTGCAGCAGAAGACTGTCTCTGCCCTAGGATACACAGTCGTCCTGACAAACAACAGAAAACAAACGTCACTGGGCCCACGTGCCTGGATGCAGAGCCTGGTGGCAGAGAGCAGGGCTGAGCTCCGCAGGACAGCGGTTGACGGGCGAGTCGTGCCTGTTTGCGAAAGTCGGTGTTCACATTAGAGTTTGACATACGACGTCATTTTAACAGGAGACTGAGTAGCAAGGGAATGTTTATAATATACGTCGTCACTGTACGTGGGGCTTCTGTTTTGTTTAAAGTAGTGAGAATTCATCCAAAAAAAAGCAAAGTCAGTTTCTGATGTTCAATATACATGTTCGACCGTAGCTGATACTGAAGGATGGCATTCGTTGAGAATTTGGGGGGCGGGGGTATGTGACATTGGCCCGTGTTGTGTGCCTACTATATCACAGTGTCCCTTTTGATTCCTGTGGACCCTGGCAGACTGGCGGATGTGTTTCTCCCCATTCCCCTCTAACCACCGTAACTAACCAAAAGAATCCAACTATCGCTGACAGCTAAATTGTTTGGATCAATCCAGAAAATGAGAATGTAGATTTTTGTCACTTATTACATGCTGGCCCTCACTTCCAATTTCTTTGGCCCAATTCGTAAGATAATAGGTCGGATGTCGTGCCTCACACAGATTTAAACAACGAAGCAGAGCGAGGTGGACGAAACACCTCGGGGAGCTACTTTTCTCATTTCGCTGACAAAGGAAGTGAAGTTGTGCTATAGCCACCTCGCCCAAGGTACAACCGCAGGCTCACCGGCCCCATGACCCAGCATCGCTCTCCTGCAGGTGTAGGGAGCCCCCACCCCCGCCTCTTACCACAAGATCAAGGGAACCCGAGGAATCCCCTTTTGGGACCCCTATGCGCTCCAGGTGCTGGATGGAAGCCAGAAAGTAGGGATAGCATCTCTGCTGGTGGATTCCCCAGAGCTGGAGGTGATGGAGGTCACACGGCTAAGGAGGAAGCAGGGCTGGTCATGCCCAAGGGCGCGCTGGTAAGAAGCCAGGTGTGTTTGAGTTGAGGGAAAGCTAACTCTTTCATTCTGTAGAGAGTCTCATAGCCATGTAGATATAAGAGACGGTCAGGTAGTAAGAGTGATTTTCCTGGGCGGGCGTATATATTTTATGCTCATCGAAATCAGAGCAGTGGAAAGGGTTAAACGAGGCCAAGAGGCGGGAAACCCAGCTGCTTATGAGAAGAGGCGGCGTATATTTGGCTCGATGATTTTTGAAACCGACGTGGAGAATGCTGCAGGGGACGGTTAGGTAGACGCTGACTGAGTCACCGAAGGGTGCCGGCTCGCAGCAGAAGGAAATGACTGGAAATGTGCCCTCGGGGGCTCCCACCTGGATTCCTCCAGATTTGCCGGTCAGGAGGCGAACCCCTTCAATTCAGCAGCACGGTTTGTTAGTGAGTTCTACACTGGCCGAAGCACAGCCTGCATCCGGACGAGGTGATATCGGCAAGTGAGTGGGAAAATTTGATAGAGGCCAAGTGAACAAGAGGCCGGATGCACGCAGCCTGAAATGCTCCGATTGCAGATTCGAAGCCAGTATCGGTCCCCGAGACCCACGGGAATGGTGACAGGCACAGACCTCTGAGACTTTCCCCTCAGATCCTGGTCTCTACCCCAATGATCAATGAATAAACGTTTTCGTAGAGTAGTGTCCTGCTTCTTATTTTATTACAAGATGATCACAAAGGTCAAACTTTAGCACTGGTCAGCAGAAGCTAATTTCTCCCCACTAATGCGTTGTATCGTTATCCATGGTCTGATTCAGATTTTTTAGTTTATTTCTGTCTTATTGACTGTCTCAGGCGTTCCTAAATTGCCCAAGGAAGACTCCTCTTCAAAGAATGTGAATAACCTGGCAATAAGATATGATCAACTCAACTCGAAATGAAAATAGCTATGAAAAACTTATATATTTGAAAATATATCTCAGGAATCTTAGTCTTAAAAAGGAAGGAAATTCTGACACAAGCTACCACAGGGGTGAACCTTGAAGATTTTATGCTAAGTGAAACCTGCGCGTCACAAAAGGACAGATACTGTGTGATTCCACTTCTATGAGGGACCTAGGACAGTCAATCCATAAAGACCAAAAGCAGAGCAGTGCTTAGCGGGCCTGGGGAGTCGCTGTTTAACGGGGCCAGAGTTTCTGCTGGCGAAGATCAAGGCCGTTCTGAAGAAGGGCAGGAGGGACGGCTTACGACATTGTGACTGTGCTTAAATGCCCCCGAACTGTACGTAAGCCTGAAAATGGTGAACATGTTAAATTTTATGTTGTACATGGTTTACCACAATATTAAAAAAGGGAAAGCAAAATCATGTATATACTTAAGGTAAACTTCTTAACACTGTGTGTATGTAAAGCAAAGATTCAACAACTAAGTTTACTCACCCACTGTCTTAATGTCAGAGGGTTTTGGGTTGACTCACCCAGTGTCTTAATATCCTCCGCCCCAAGGAGACTATGAAAGGATTTGTACGTTAAAGCGTCTTCCCTGGAGCGTCCTGTGATCTGCAGGCTGTTTCTGTTTCTCCCTAAGGCGGGCGTGGAGAACAGGGAAGACTGACTGGAAACGCTGGTTTGCATCTACCTCGCCTGTGTGGTCACCATCCATGTGGCTTTTTTGTTTTACCGAAAGTAGCAAGAATCCACCCAATGCAAAACAGTCATTTTCAGGTGTTCAGTATACATTCAACGAGGGCTTACGTACATTGAGAGTCTTTTGCGGGGAGCGTGGCTGTCCGCCGAACTCGTCTGCCTGCTCTGTCCTATTGTCCCTAATTATCCCTGAGGACCCCGGAAGTCAGACGGCTTGTTCTCGCCCCAGGAACCAGGGGGTTCTCGAAGCTGAGCTCGGATGAGTCTCCAGGGGCCTCCATTCCTTAACGTCGCCGGCTTTAGAAACCACGTTCAAGTCATAGGTTGTCCCAGTGCAAACCGGGAGCCGCCAACGAAGAGGAAAGAAAGGAAGGGAAAAGGTGCTTTGGTGTTTTCAGAACTGAGAAGTGGACAAAGTAGGGGAGGTCGGGAAAACGCGGGGGAAGCAGAAAAGCCGCCTGAAGATGGGGATGGAGACGCGGGCGCACGGGCCAGAAAGGCTCGGAAACGGGGTGCAGGGACGCCACGGGGCGCAGGCGGTAGAGGCGGCGGGCGCCGCAGGGCACGGGACAGGCCAGGACTCGGCCACGTTGGATGATGACTGCCACCAGCAACCAGGGCAAGGAGGCCATGCTGCAAACGAGCCTCCTTCAAAGAGCCCTCGGGGACACGGGGCGTAAAACGTCTGTCTGTGCTCAGATGCGCACGCTGAGGTTCAAACATTGATAAATACCTAGCCGTTCTCTGCTCGTCACAGAACGAACCCTTTAGATGCAGAGTGCTGGCTGCACGTAAAGCGTCTTACATGTTTGGGGGTGCAGCTGATGTCTCTTGGTCCCCGGGGGCGCTGAAGCCCACGCCCGTCTGTCGGAGTAGCTGAAGAACAGGCAGAAGAGTCTGAAACTCCTGCGTCTCTACCGGACACTGTCGCCAAGCCTCCGCCCTGTCCGATCCCACGGAAGCCCAAGTTCAGTGGCCGGGGGTGAGCGGAGCTCTCGGTTGGCAGGAGCGCGGGCTCTGTCGTTGTCCCCTCTACGCTGGGTTCTTCTCCGAGTGACGTGCTGAGCGACGGAGACTCTGGGTGGTCTCACCTGGTCCTCTTGTTTCCCAAGAGTCGACTCGGACCCAGGGACGGACCAGGTGGGAGGGGGCTCAGCTGCCCGTGTCATGGGGAGTAGCAATGTCCCTCATCTCTGACCCGGGAGCCTCGTGTCTCTGGGAGTGTGCCGGTGGCAAATCGGGCAAAATCCGTGGCCTTTGCAGCTTCCGATGGTTGACAGAGGGCGACACGCAGCATTGGCAACTCCGAGCCGCCACGCAGCTGGGGGACATGAACTTCAATCAACCGTGGGCCTCGGAAGCCTCAGCGGGGCGTCCGTATGAAAATGTACAACGATAATATGCATTTAGGGGCCAGCTATATTAGAAATCCTTCATTTTGAAAATATCTTCACATTCTAAATGAAAAATCACTCTAATCACCCAAAAAGCACTTCGGGGAGTATTCAAAGTATGGGAGTAATATTCACATCATAGCTTTGCTTTATCGTGATGTGTGGGCTGATCCAGTAGTCACGTGAATATTAACACTCCAAGCATGGGAGAGGGAGGGGGGACACACGTTCTGAAAGCAGGGGGCTGACTCGGAGCAGGGCGGGCTCGGCACTTCGGTCCCTGGAGAGGTTTCCCCTCCTTCCAGCTGCTCCAAATACGGCGAATCCGCCATTCAGCATCGTTACTTTGATTCCGAGAGGACTGTTTGTCTTATAAATCGATTCGTTTGACTCACAGCTCATTTTCAGAGTTAAGATTTGAGTTTGTAAAAGGGACACAGCAGCCCGTCACCTCCCCCCACACTCCCTCCGGGGCGCCGTGTTCTGGGTGACGGCCGGGGACCCGCAAAGCCCGTTATCCGGGCAGCGTGCTTCACCGGGGCAGAAGCTTAGACGGACCGGGAAATGCCGCCTTTAACCCTGGAAGCTTCTGTCCGTTCTCGGAGGCTTTTGCCGTCCATCCGCATCAAGACCCTCGACGTCAGCTCCTGGATGACAATGAAACCAGTCCAGTGCAGGAGGGGACACCAGCCGTGGAGCTGCGGAAAGCGGTGGGGACCTCGGCAGCCTCGCGGTGTCCCGCACATCCACTCGAAGCCGCCGCAAGCAAACGAGCGACCTGGGCACAGCTGCGGTCCCAGAGGCCACGACCTGCCCCATAACTGCCGGCTTCCCTCATTTTTCTCCCTCTCCTCCTTACTGAACTGCAAAATTAATAAAAGTTAGAGGAGTTTTTTTTCCCCCAGTTCATGTGTTTGTATTGCCACCAAAAAAAAAAAAAAAAGCACAAAAAGCAAAGCAAAATTGACAGTGTGTCACCCCTCCCCGAGCAGCGCCTCCCCAGATGTGAACCCCTGTCCACCTCCTCTTGAAAATGGACATCGGCGGAGAGTGGACGCGAAACGTCTGTCCCGTCCCACGGGGCCCCCGCTACCGTGGAAAGTTCTAACGAGTTTTAGTCCCTTTGTGTCGTTTTCACTGGTACACCTCCTGGCTGCCCAGGTCCCGTTCTCTCAGCCAAAACGCACTTAAAAAAAGTAAAAATGATGTTTCATAACTCCTTCAGTCACCACAGCTGACCCGAACGGAGAAGCCATTGATACTCCGGGTCTACCTCTACCTGGTGTGGGCGGTCAGGGTGCTGGCTGCAAACCCTTAAAATGCATGCTGATAGGGGGCCACTGGGCCTGCCGGGGCGTGATGTAAAACAGCGTAGTTGTTATGTATTTTCTTTCTAAAATCCAAAAGAAAAAAAACCTGAAATTTGAACACATCAGACCCAGCGAGTTTTGCGCAAGGCCCTGGGGTAAGATAAGGCCTTATCTTCCCATCGTTCAACTGGACATTATCAACAGATAACCTGGGAAAGGAACTCAGCTCTCATTCAGCCCAGCTCCTTCTGAATGGGGAAACTGAGGCTCAGGGTGGTTCGCATAACTAGGCCTCACACATTTTTCCATGTCGCAATCCATAGATTTGAAATGTCGGCAACCTTTTTAGCAAGGGGAGGCAATAACCAAAAAATAAAATAAGTCATAATCAGTAAGCAAAATTTTATTATTATCACCAGGTTCAAATTATTTTCTTGGTTTCTATTATGAACGTCGTTAGTAGATTTTCTGCTTGCTCAAGCTTCTATTCATTTAAAGAAGGCAAGGGCTAAGGGGAATATTAACCAAAGAAAACACGCAATGTGCAGAAAGGTTTAAATTTGGATAGGAAGATAAATTGTTAGGCCTTTTAAATAATGTAGAATGGCTCCCGAGAGAATATCTGGCCAAGCTTTCGGTTCAGGATATTTTCTAATGAAGTAAGTAAGCATCAGCAAAGTCACGTCCCCTAAGAGATCATTTTCAATTCAAATGAGTATTGCAAATCAAATTTCTTTTACCAAATTTTCCCATAATATGTCAAATCGTTACACACAGTTGTTTATGCAGAGCTCTCACAGTAAAATCAGAGAGATCTCTTTGCTTCTTTATTGGGAATAAGATGATAAAACCAGCAAATGTTAAACCTCAGAAGTCTCCAGAAGAACATCTGATTGGGCCATTTACGTTTTTTTTTTTTTTTTCTTGTTTTTTCTTATTAGTTTCAAGTAGTACATTGTTAGACATTTCTATAGTTTTTGAAACGATCCCCCGGATTACTCCATCTTCCCTCTGGCACCACACACAACCACAACTCTTACTGCCCCGCATTGCGCCGTGCTCCCCCCCGGACCCCCCAGCAACTACTAATTGGTACTTCTTTAACCCTGTACCCCTTTCTCCCAGCTCCTCCGTCCCCTTCAGGCCATTTACTTTTATGAGTAAACCAGCCCTGGACATTCTGGTCTTTGATCAAGGTTCTTCAAGGTCATTATAATAATAATAATAATAATAATAATAATAATAATAATAATAACAACAAGTTATCTGAGCCAGGCAATGGGCAAAGAGCTTTATCTGCATTCATTCGCTTAAGAGTGCTTCTTGTAAACTATACAGACCTTTGTCAAAGGTGTAATGATTTGGGCAATTTGATTTCCAAACACTTTCCAAAGGAAACTGCGTTTTAAAATAATATTTGAAGAATTCTGCGTTTTAAAATAATATTTGAAGAATTCATTTTTTTCCCAGTCAGATCTTAGATTACAGTTCTATTTACCTTGCGTTCTCTAATTCTAACACATCGGAAGTTATTCTATTGTTAAACTGCTATCCCCATTTTCGGTGGTTCAGAGAAAGTATCGCCTGTAGGTAAAAGGAAGCAAATATGGATAGACCTTGTAGGATATCTTGGTTTTCCAGAAATTTTAGCTTTCCGCATGTTTTTGAAAAAAACTTCCAATGTGTTATTTTTAGTGTAATTTATTTAAGGTCTTTCTGGCAGTTTTCAAGGCATTGGACAACATGAACAAGAGAAAAATAGTGAACAAGGGGAAAAAAGTTAAAAAATAAATTTTCAGTGTTTTAGAAGTCCACGAGTGTCTAATTCATTTTCTGTCCTCTTTATTTTTACATAAGGGGATTATGTGGGGTGCATTGTGTTCTTTTTGAACTCAGGTTTCTGTTACTTTCTTTTCTATAATTTAATAATGCAGCTTTACGTCACTGATATTTTTGTAATAGTAGCAAACATTCCCATCAGCATCCTGGAGACAGAACAGGAGCTAGGTCTCTTCGATCATTCCTGTCATATATTTGTTGACTCTCTCAGAAATATCTTCCTAGTATAAACCAAACGTGTGAAAAATCCGTTTCCTTCCATCGCAGAAATAGCCAGAGGCTGGGAAGGAAGCATTGGCAAAATGGCATTTCCAGTGCACTCCTGGGAAGAGACGCTTCGGAAAATGGTCAGGAGGTAACAGGAGAGCAGGTTCTCCCTGAAAATGCATCTGTCTGAAAATTCGAGTTGAAGGGTCTCTACAGGTAACGCCAGCTGAAAAGATTCACTGACTTCACTCTCCCCCAAAAATTGCGATTATTGAGCTAAAAATGGCATTTGGCGGAGGGACCGCGTCGCCGAACGGCTGAGGGCTGGCCTCAGCGACTTGACCGGGATCCTCATCAAGGCTCTCCCCACCGGGAGCTTAAGTTCAAGGTTAAGGACCCCGGTCTCCTGGCTCCAAGGTGCCTTCCCTTTAAACCGGCAGATGTAACGATCCTACCGTTACTTAACGCAGTCACTGCAGCTTCCATGGTTACAGTTTTAAACGTGGCTGTAAATAAAGTCGTTACGTTTTTAGTGCATTATGAATTGACAAGCAAAAGAGAGAAAGATGCCATTTTGGGAGATTCTCTGATCGCGGAAGGCTTCCTGCTGACGATAACGCAGGCTGCTGCGCCATCTGCTGGTGGTCCCCGGGCTGTTCATTAGGTGACCGCCCTGTCCTCTCAGTGTTAGGGTACACACTTCCTTTCTCCCCTTATTGCCACAGAAAGCTTTCAACGTGTTTTCTGATCTCCTCGTAAGGCAAACGTAAATGCCAGGGTGGTTATCAGAGTCGAAAAATAATAGGAGCCGTGAGCTTTTATTCATACGTTTTGTCCCACATTCTTCCAGAGAGGCGCTGCTGGCCGATACCTACGTTTTTTAAAAATAAGATGTCTAGATTGAATTTGTTGACATACGTAAGTGGCGTATTTGCACTTTAACACGGAGCATTTGAAACGGAACCCCCTTCCCATCTCCAGGCTCCCCCGAGGAAGCTGAAGTCTGCAAAATAGAGGGGCTCTGTGGCTGCACAGTTCTCAGCGCTTCCTCCCACGGGTCTGGGAATATGACCCTTCTGGTCTCGGGCACAGGCGTGACTCCATTGTGCCGAGGAACGGGAAAGGACGGGAGTGGCTTCGTGAAAGGGACAATTCAATTCCACGTTATGAGTCAAGATTCGTTCGTGAACAAAGAACAATGAAAATGTCTTCTTAAGGGGAAAAAAAAATGCACCTCAGGTAGAATTATCAGAGGAATAAATAAAGGGATCTCCCACCATTCATACCACTTCAAAAGTTCTCAAAATTATGTCTCCTTCAGCAATATGTGTCCCTTTCAGAGGAAACAGAAAAGTTGATCCGGTTCCGATGACTTTTTACAGCTCTAGTACTGAAAAAAGTAACTGAATTCTCCCAGTGGCCTCATGTGAGGCAGGCTTCCAGGACAGCCCCTACTTCAGGTGAATCATAATGACTGCTCAAGTGCCACCTGGGGACAGGGTAGCTGAGCGTACTCAAGGCAGTCGCCAGGAAGGCGCCTCAAAATTCTGAAATCTGTCTTTGAACGAAGGACGCGATGGATCTCAAGTCTACAAATGCTACATAATCGTACTGTGGTACGTGGAAGTGATCAGAGGCAGCTAAACTCTGGAGCTGCTGATAAACGGGATGGTCCTGGGCACACGACCTGCAAAAGAGACGCGTTTTAGAAGCGAGTCTACTTGCAGTTTAGCTCATGGAGGGCTGGTGACGTCATCTCTGTCCATGGCTGAGCTTTGCCAGAAGAGTCAGGGATGCCAGCCTCACTGGCTTGGAAGCCTTTCGGTCTCACGACAGGCGGGTTTGATCACAGCACGGGTGAGGGAGGATCTGCTCAGAAAATGCAAACTAATTGTTTCATATGCTCGTGATACATTGCCAGCGCAAACAAGGCTGTGCAATTCGGACCGCTTCTCTTTCTCATCCCCTTCCATCTCCCCCTCTACCTAGGGATGTTAAGCTACAGAACGGGCGATAGATAAAGAATAGAGAGAAAGTAAGGGCCCTAAAGCTCAAGGCGGTTCCCTTCCTAGAGCGACATGCCAAGTCCCCTCAATTAATAAAAGTCACTTTGGTGCCGGAACGATCTAATGGAATCTCCGTTTCCGTGTCTCGACCTATGACTGAGGCGGCAGGTTTGAATGTGTGCCTTACTTGATCGTTTTGGTGCTTTCATAAATTTTACAGGAAAATATTTAGCTGACTTAGATATAGACAGGATGGTGGGAGGAAACATTTCAATCTGATGAGCACCGATGCCTTGAAAGAAAAATCTTCCTGGCTCCAGACTTCATCTCGCCTAACATGTTTGGCCTTAGAAATCAAATGAATGAAAATGTCAGGAAGGGACGTAATCGAATCCAGCTGGTGACTGCGCCAGCCGCGCCTTATTAGATAAGGCCACAGCCAAGAGCACTGGAAACCATCGCCCTCACCCAGTTCCTTCAGCTCCCAGAGAGCCCTGGGCCAGGGAGCAGCTAGAAATGACAGATCCGAGCATGGTCGACTCGCAAACGCCTCGCCCTTAGGAGGGTTACATTAAATTTTTCTTTCTTTTTTTAAGAAATTATCTTTTATTTCCAGCTTTATTGCGATATAATTGATATATAACATTGTGTAAGACTAGGGTCGTGTGTTGCAAATGACCACCACCATAACGTCAGCTGACGCCTCCATCGAGTCCATAATTACCACTTCTTTGAGCAATGAGAACGTTTAAGATCTAGTCTCTTAGCAATTTTCGAGTGTGTAATACAGCGTTGCTAACCATGACCGCCATGCTACGCATTACATCCCTAGAAATCACCCACCTTCTAACGGGGCGTCCACGCCCCCTGACCAGCAGTTCCTCATCTTTCCCACTCCCCAGGCCATTATTTTAGGGACTGTACCATCCTCACCCATGCAAACATTACATCTTCAATGATCGTTACCAGTCGCCATCAACTGGCGTGCTCACATGTTAGGGATCTTCCTGTAAGCTTTACAGTATATAAATCAATTTAAATTTCTCCGTCACACCACGTATCAGCTCTGATTTCTTAGTTGCAACTTCAAGACAGTGGCTAACAGCATTCTCACAGGGAAATGGAACCATAGTCGCTAGTGGTTTGGTTTTTATGTAAAAACAATAATACAGCTCAAGTTTAACATTATTTTTTCTTTTTCAAAAAAAATAACAAATCATATGTTTCTCCATGCCCAAGCTGAGTGAACAGGCAAGCGTTTATTGTACCCACAGTACAGTGCTTATTCCTGGATTCTCAAAAGCTTCCTAAACACATGGAACTTAGATAATTACAAAAGGTTTTTGTAACGGAGTCTCTTTTGCAATTCAATATAAAATTGCTAGCTGACCTGGAAAAGGGCACAGACCAGAAACCCATTGGTTTTAATGGAGTCTTAAGATCAATGCATGAAAAGACTATGCCTTAATGTCTTCTTAGTAAATCAGAATAAAGGATTATTTGTATAACAGTAAGTGTAACTTTGAGAAAATTTCATTTTATTACTTAAAAAAGAATAATCCCAGATGTTGTCTTGAGAACTGCGCATTTCATAATTTACCTCTTTAATAGCAATATTTCTTTCCATTAATCTTCTAAACTCTAAAAACCAATGGTAAATGATCTGAATGCCAACCAGTACATGAACTTGGGTATTTTGGCATTCTGAGAATTATTTGAAATATAAATTTAAAGCTCATAGTAATTATATTAACCCAGTGTGCAAATCCACATATTAATCAAAAAAGAGAGAAATTTCATCATCGAAACTGTCATAGCTTTAGAGAATTAAAATGTCCACAAGCGTGCCAAAGGTTCTAATATGCAGCTTAAAAATGTGGAGTATGAAATTCGCTTTGCTGCCAGCAGCTCTCATTTCCTGAACTTCAAAATGACTATGATGTCTGAAGCTCAAGATTCCATTTCGGGTTATACTTAACGTCATTGCTTCGTTTTTATTTTGCCTACAACAGTGTACTCGCTACAAAACTCAAAGCTAATAGGAAAGAATTTTTAAAATCCAAAAAACTTTTGAAGGGTCCTTTTTTCTTATTTCAGAAGAGTAAACCGTACTCAGATAAGTTAAGAAGCATTAAAGACACAGGGAAATTCACTTAATAAAAATATATTCTATATTAATATTGATATTTAAAATTCTTTAAATATTATTTGGCTTTTTCTTTTCTTTGTAAGGTATAAAATATATGTTCCTGGTTTGGGAATCAATAAACAAATACAGAGCTATGAGCAACTTGGTAGAGACACAATCAGTCTTTAAAATAGTATTTTCTGTGTCTTTCTTTAAGTTTCCTGTTGGCCTGTCACATTGTGTTCTCACATCCTTTAGAAGCCATGTGGGGAAGTAATAGATAGGCAATGTTTACTAACGACTGAGAGAAACACTGAGGGCTCGTTGGGTTTTGTTATATTTGGTCATTCAGTCATGCAGAGCAAGGGACAAGACCAGCACACAGGAACCACCCGCGAGAAAGGACAATGGATAATGGGCAGTTTAACAGTTACGTTCTTTTACAAAAAAGAAAAAAACATAAAGAAGTCAGACGCGACCTCAGACAAAATACAAAATAGTAGCAACATATTTAGCAATTGCAATTCAAAAACAGATACAGGACTGGTGTCTCAAAATGTATTTTTCTTTAGCACCAAATCTTGCACCTTTTGTAAAAGCACTACTTAGAGTAAAAGGAAGAAAGAAATTAAGAACCTTCAGCAGCAGACAGTAATATTGTCTTTCAACGATCTAATTCCCAGGAATTTCCAAGATGTGTAAACATGCTTAAGGATTTAGCTCCATCTACAGGAAGCAGGAAATAAAGCAAATTCTTTATAAACAAAGTTCTGTCTGCATACACCCTAATATTAAGATAAGATTTAAAAAAAAAAAAAAAGACAAAATTGTTTTTGCTTTTTATAAATGATGCTTTTGGATGAGAAAGTTTCAGAGAAGAAAGTGAACAGACTGGGCAATAAGCATGTGGTTCATTCGTTACTAAGGCTTTGAATCGACTTTAGATATTTTTCTCTTCTTTGTAAAAAAAAAAAAAAAAGATATATCAGTGTAGGTTCATCCTTCTTAGTAAACAAAAGTACCACCCCGTGGGAGAGGCTGATGATGGGGAAGCCTGTGCCCGTGTGGGGTCGCAGGGAGTGGGGAATCTCTGTCCCTTCCTCTCAGTTTCGTTGTAAACCTAAAACCGCTCAAAAAAAAATCAGTCTTCAGAAAAGAAGCCTCGCATAGAGTCCACCAGAGCACGAAGTACCCATCCGATGCCGGGCCTAGGGAAACGGGGTGACTGGTTGTCCAGTTCCCTCTTTGTTCTGGATCCTCCTGTCCCCAGCTGTCTAAACCTCCGCCCTCCCAGGTCGCGGGGCTCAGAGGGCCCCAGGGCTGCAGCAGCATAAACACACACGTCTTTACTTCACCTGCAGGTCCTGCACCCCTGGAGGACGGGGTGGGGGTGCCCTGGAAGGGCTCAGCTCTACTCTCACCCTAGAATCAGTTCTCCGTGTTGACATCCAAGGTCCGGGAACCGGGACAGATGACCAGGCCGAACCGTCCCTTTTTAACTAGCTCTCCCTTCCTCCGAGGCCTCCCCTCGTCCCTCCGCATAAGGCACCTCAGTCGCCCCAGCTCTGCAGACATGACTGAGCGCACTCGAACCTCAGAGACAACAGCTCTGAGCTAGGGGGCCCCAGGCTCTGTGGGCTGTGAAGCGCATGGAACATGGGGGACCCTCTTTAAGAAAAGGAATGTAAAAATAGGTATGAAAGTTGACTATTGGAAATGAGAATAAACATCTCCAGAAATTGCGAGTTTTTAAAAGGATGATAAATGCCTCAAGCATCACATGTAGGAAGAATTTTTATTAATTAGCGTCCCACATGCCTCCATGATGCCTTTCCCTACATTTTTCACTACATGCTCTTTGATTATCTTTGTCAGATGATCATTTTGTAACATAACATTTTATATTAAAAAAACAGAGAGATAATTTAGTTTCTTTCTCTGGCAGAATCCACAAGCCCTATTTTCCGTGTTCTATAACACTGGAGAATTCTGGAAAAGGAAAGGAATTCCCTCTGAAATCACGCGTGCACTACAGCAGAGCAGCGCACTGAGGTGCGAGCCGCAGGATCGGGTCGCTTTCACATCGTAGTGTCACTGGGGCACCTGTCTGTCCAGGACACGTGTGCGGGTGCCACTCCGTGCTGTGGGCTGAGTGCTGAGTCCCCCGAAGGCCTCTGCTGAAGTCTGGATCCTCCACGTGGTGGTGTCAGGAGGTGGGGCTGGGGGGGTGGGCGGTGACAAGGTCATGGAGGTGGAGCCCATGATAGATTGCTGCGCTCATAACAAGTGACAGAAGAGGTGGTCGCACACCAGAGACGCAAGAAGATGGCCCCCGGTGACCAGGGGAGGCCCCACTGGAGCATGGCCAGCCGTGCTGGCCCGCTGACCTTGGACTTCATGTTCGCCGTTTAAGCCGCTGGCCCGTGGCACATGTGTCACAGCAGCCTGGCATCATGAGGCTGTGAAGACGAGGCGCCTGGTCCAAGGGTTCGGGGCTCTCACAGATGCGCCAAGCAGACACCGGTTCAAGGCCAAGGACGACCGAACCAGGAGGTCCAGCCCGAGCCAAACTCAATTTCCCTGGCCGAAGCTCAAGGTGATCCAGAAGGTTCTCATGGTAAAGGGCCCAGGAAAACCACCGTGTGCAGAGTGGAAGAGAGATCGAGGCGAAGCCAGCGCTTCTCCGTAGCAGAGGGCTGCAGCTCAGGAGACGGGGCTCCGGTGGCCTCGACTCAGCTGGGGGGCGAGTTCCCCGCCCTGCCCCCCTAACCTGCACGTCTCCCTCAAGGGGGAAAACAGAAACAGAGCCCGAGTCAGGTCGGAGCTCCCAGGAAATGGATGGGGAGCTCCACAGCCAAGAAAGGAGGGGACACTCCAAGAGAAGCACTCGTGGGAGTCACAGGACACGGAGGTCCAGCCCTACCCCCCAGGCGGTACCCCCAAACACAAGGCTCCCCTCATGTAACAGTGCATCATCCCGGAAAGAGTGGATGGCCGTAGACTGTCTCCGAGGACGACTTAGGGAACCCCAAAGTCAAAGGGGAGTCAAAGGGGAGACAAAACAAGGGGCTAGAGCATCTGGGTCCTCGGGCACATTCAGCTCTCCACCGGGTCACCCTAAACCCTCCAACGAAAAGCCAGTTTACTCCAGTATCTGTCACCCAGTAGTGTCCGGCTTTCAACAAAGAATTGCAAAGCACAGAACGACAAGGAACACAGAAGCCAGCCTCAGGGTCAGACAGATGTGACCCAGATGTTGGGGTTATCACAGAGAGAATTTAAAATAATAGCGATGAATGTGTTCAGAGCACGCAAGAACACATGGGTCATGTAAACAGAGAGCGAGAACCTCTAAGGATCAAACTAGAAACGCTAGAAATCAAAAACACGTCAGAGACATGCAGAACGCATCGGGAGACCGGACCCAGCTGAGGAGGAAGCAGATGTACAGATAGGAACTTCTCCGACTAAGATGCAGGGAGGAGAAGAGAAGGAACAGAGGACATTCGAGAACGGTGGGACAGTTTTTCACTGTGTAACGTATGTGTAATTGGACCGTCAGGAGAATAAACTGAAGTTCAGCATCTACTATGTCTTATTCGCATCTTCCCTGTCCGGTCTTACACGATTCATCCGTAAAACCAGCCGCCGAAGGGCCTCCTGTCCTTCGTGTTAAGTCTTCCTTAACTGGCAGCATGATCTCGGATGTCTCGGGACTTCTGGCCTGTATTCTTCATTCTATAAATAAGGATAACAACAGAGTTGATGTTTAACAAACGTTTTTCTCCCGACAGATCTATAAAAGAGAGATCCGCTAAGAACCCTTCAAAAAATAAATTCGTTTGTACTTTCACTGGAAAGAGTGCTGGTTTTGAAACAATCGTTTTGAGTCCAGGACCTGGGGAAAGGTCAGTGCACCGATAACAATGTTCTGTCGTTGGAAAAATAAAGTGCTGAGATTACATCTGAGAATTTAGTTTTCTAAATGTCTTGACATTTGGGTTTGAGTCTTAACCTGTCACGAGCTTTAGTGTCAAAACAATACGTACTTGTTCTGTTGAGCATCTTATTTGATGCTTAAAGTAAGAAAAATAGTAAATTAGTCGTAACGTTCCGAATCCTTATTTTAGGTCTTCTTTGATAAATATAAATTGTCGTATCCTCTTCCATGCGACAAAGCAAAATAAAAAAGAATTACCTTCGATAATTTTATGATGATGCTTTTCTTCTTAACTTACATTTTGACATTATTGTTGTCTTTTCTTTTTCATCTGCGATAGTAGTTTTCATTTAGGAATCTCTTCCGTGTCAAGTGGAAATGATGCATTAGGGGATTAAGCCAGTGTGGAGAATTCAAAGAAAACAAGTAGCAGACAAAAGATTCGAATGTAGCTGGCTAATACCCGCTATTTTGTGAAATGACAACTACCATAATTACCTGCCTAGACACATCTTTATTTTCCAAAATCGGAATTGTACCTTCAAACGAAATTAAAATATTCTATTTACGTGTGCGTATGCTACGCCTCGGTCGTCAAAATGTGTCCTTGCAAACGCAGAATCTTACTCCTTACCCGAGAGCTTCTGAATCGGAATCTGCGTTTATCAAGATTACAGGCGATGTGTATGCACGTTAAAGTTCTGTGTAACTACCAACTTTAGGAACGATATTTTCACCAGAACGTGCTATATAAAATTCAAGTCAAAGCTTGTTTTCTAATATGTTGCTTTGGCTGTGTTGGTTTCACAGCCTCCTCCCAACATGTGAATGGAATATAAACGCTTACTTCACAGCTAAAAGCAGCTGAGTCCTCCAAGGTGAGAGTTCATCCTTGCCTTTCATCTCCCATGCCGTGGTAATCCTAGAATCTGCTGCCCCTACTAGCATTTCGAAGGTCAGCATCTACTAATTGAGGTGGCAGAAAGGGATTGGGTCTCATATCTGCTCCTGAGTGATTCTGTGACACACGATGCAGGTCACTTCTTATGCTATGGTAATAAATAACTCGGAGTGAAAGCCTGAAATAGCGAAAGCTGCCTCTCATTCTCCCTCTCTCCCTCCCTCTCTCTCCCTCTCTCCATCCCTCTCTCTCTCTCTCTCTCCATCTCTCTCTCTATGTGCATGTGTGTGTGATGCCAATTTTTTCTTTAATGGATCCTGCTTTTGGTGCTCCGTGTAAAAATTCATCACCGAACTGAAGGTCACGTAGATTTTTTTTCCTCTCAAAATTATTAGCTTACAGCTTTGAAAGTCCAAAGTCCAAAAGAGGTACCCCCCAAGTTAAAATCAGGTCAGCGGGGCCATGTCCTTTCTGGCGGCTTCTAGAAGGAGTACCCTGGCCTGTTCCAGCTTCCAGAGGCTGCCGCACGCCTTGGCTCGTGGCCCCTTCCTCCGTCTTCAAAGCCAGCAGCCGAGCATCTTCGGCTTTGTCCCTGACTCTCATCAGGGACTTTAGTGGAGCAGGGAGACAAAAGGGAAGATCGAATATGAGTAATTACGCCGAGCTCACCCAGGAGAATCTCCTTTTTCAAGGTCCACCTGATGAGCAATCTGACTCTCCTCTGCAATCTTAATGCCCCCTTGCCATGTGACATGTGACGCAGCAGTATTAGCAGATTCTGCACATTGAGATGTGGCTATCTTGGGGTGGGGGGAGCAACATTCTGCCTACCACACCCCCATTATGAAAAAGAATGCAGAGTTCCCACAACTGAGAGTCGAGTTATCAGTATATCACAGAAGACAGAAAGTTCTCCATCATCCCAGAGATTAATTTTAACATGGTTTCCAATACATATAAAAAAAATACAATTCTTTCCAACTGTCTTGAGGCATAGAAATCAACTCATAAGTAGATTTTTAGACCAATATTTCTCCAATCGAGCGAGTCATTAAAGCATCCGAGATGCTTCGTAAAAATAACAATTCTGAGATGCCACGTCCTAGGACTCGGGGAGAGAGAGTCAGGAATCCCCGTGTGTGACCAGCACCCCAGGAGGCTCTGCCGATGAGTCAAGTGGGAAGACAAGACTCTGAGAAAGACGTGACAAGTCCTCGAGGTACAGCGATGACAGTCGTGGAAGGAAGCATCGCACGCGTGGACCCAGTTCTGCATCATGGGTGTCAAGTCAAACGCCAGTCAGTCGGACACTGCTGTGCTTTCCAGGATGACAGACGCTTGTCCACCTTTTAGAAAACAGTGTTACCAAATATAACGACTGGCTTTAGCAGCACTCCTGTGTAGCCCCGGGGGGCGGTAGGATTTTTATGAGCAAAAGAAGTTTTGAGGTAACAGCAGACACTCCCTGAGCACTTACTTTGCTCGCTCTTCTGAATGATTTATGTGTGTTAACACCTCTCATCCCCATGAGAATAAATAAAGTAGGCCCCACAGTTATCTCGATTTTACACAGGAAAATACTAAGTTAATTCCCCAAAGCCACAGCCCCCAGGGCACAGAGACGGAGTCTAACCCTGAAAGCTTATTTCAGAGCCCGCGACCTCGCTGTATTCACATACCACCTCTCAGCAAAGGCCACACGATGTTGCAGTGTTTCGAGCCAAACCAAACATCCTTTGATATCAAACCTCAGTCACAAGTGTGTCTTTTACAGCTCATTACTTGTACCCAAACCTGTTTAGGGTGACCCAAATACAGTCAAGGCTAACATCAGGAAATAGTTAAAATGCCAAAGATTCCATTTACAAATTCAGTCATCGTAAGACCAAACTGATGGATCTTCAAGTAAGCTTAGTCATCAAACGGGACTCTGCAGGGAAGTATTCTGGAAAACACGAGGCATTAAGCTTATGTAAATCAGACACGAGCTCGCGAATGGTACAATATTTGTTACTAAAAACGGCAACTTTGAAATGATCGCACATTTCTCATAGATAAAGCACATATTCAAGTGAGACTTTATTTTAAAATTCGTGAAAATACCGGAAGAGCGAAATGGAGAAAAATTGGTCTGAGAACAATTTACGGTCTGCTTTTTAACGGTCGCCGATACGCAGACCGTAACAGCGACTGTTAGAATCACTAGAACGTTCCAGGTGTCCTGCCCACGCAGACTCATAGCCTGGACACGAGCGTGGGGAAACTGGGAAGGCCGAATCGCATGGCACATAATGTTTGCTAGCACTTAACGTTCCCTCGGACCGAGGGGACACGCTGGAGACCAGTAAAGGAAGGAAAATGCTGTCCTGGAAGAAACATCCCTTACGTAAACTCCGGTGAAAAGACGCCTCTTTGAGCATAAACCGCCAAGATTCTAACGTCCGTGGTTCTTTTGGCATCTGCTCATCTATTAAATATTCCGAGATTACGGGATCTTGACTAGACCTTTGTCCTTAATTCTTCACCCAATCCTCATTTTACGCAGATGTAATCAAGTCCAGATACGTCGTATTTGTCCTTCCTTCTTCTTCCTTCCTTCCTTTTCCTTTTCCTTCCTCCTTCCTTCCTTCCTTCCTTCCTTCCTTCCTTCCTTCCTCCCTTCTTCCCTTCCTTTGCTTCCACTCTTTTTTCTCTTTTTGTTTGAGTTTGGGACGTTCCAGGTGACCTATCTTCGAGCTCACGGGTTCTTTCCCTGCCCAGCAAACGTTTTCGGCCTCTGCCCGCCATGTCGTCTGCTTTTTCCATTAGAGACCTTCACGTTAGTCGATATTTTAAATAACTGCAAAATCTGTGTCACATCGAAGTACGTTTCTGATGCTTGTTTTGCGTTTCCAGAACTGTACATTTTCTCGCCCTAACCCTAACCCTAACCCTAACCCTAACCCTAACCCTAACGCCTTGTGATTTTTTATTGAAAGCCAGATGTGACGTGCTGGGCAATGGGGACGGAGGTAAATATAGGCTTTTCACGTGAGGTTTGGGCTGTGTTTGATGTTTCTTGTCGCCGTATGTGCCAGAGGCTTCAAATCCCTCTGGTTCCAACGTTTTTGTCCCCCTGGTGTCTTTGGGCCCTCCCGCGGAGTCTGGAGGTTGCATCTCTCTCAGTAACAATCCACCGTTGTTACGCGGGGGCCTGTCAACATGATGGTGGCGTGCGTGGGAGGGGACAGCGCCGGGCCATCTTATGATTCTATGATTCGCTCTCGGTGTCCCTGGGCTGGGACCCTCCCCCATGCCACTCGGGTTCGGGGAGCATCGCGGGGGCTGGTGTGGGGCGGTGGCCTTCTCCGCTGGGATTTTGTTAGGAGCAGGCTTGGCTGTGTGTCACACGACCACTCTCCCGCTCCCCTGCCAGAGTCCCCAGGGGATGCCCCTTGGCTCCCCACAGAGTTCCCAGAGGTAGACCTTTTTCTGGGGTCCCCACTGATTTCTCCCTGTCTCGCAGGTCTCTAATCTGCACCCGGCAATTCGTCAGAATTGCCGTGTAAGTGTCTCTGCCAGTTTACGGCCCGCGCGACGTCTGTTCCGGGTCATCGGGCCTTGGCTGTGACTCCCCAGGGCCCCCTCCCTCCCGGGATTGTGGAGCAGGGCCTAGACCTGAGACCTCACTGGTTATTTTGTTAGTTCGGCTTTTGTCTTGTTGTGGGGTCAGCAATGACAACTTCCAAGCTCTTCTCTGGTCAGAATTGAAACCACGAATGTCCACCTGCTTTCTAGTGTGTTCTACCACCTTCCGCCCATCCTGAGAGCCACCTTTGCCCTTCCTAGTGCTGGCAGGACCCACCGCTGCAATGGGCCTCTGACTTCGCGACGTTATACCAGAGCCCTTGGGGAAAGGTAGGAGATAGTGACAGACACCATTGGTATCTGTTATTTATGTAAACAGCCGGTCGATGATTGCTGTGTGGTTTTAAAAAACAAGCCATTATCCAACAGCTCTCACTAGATTTCCAAAACAATTATTTTATAGGTAAGTAAAAGGTATTCAAGTGAAAGGAAATGAAAAGATCTGGAAGCCGTTTTTAAAACTTCACAATTTCTGAAATACAAAGCAAAATAATTTGTATTTTGACGCTGAGCTCCAATGAAGGAGATTATGCATGTAAACGTGCATGTGTATTTTAGAAACCCTTATTAAGATTTTAATTAGCTGTCAAGGGCAACTTGTCACATGAAGAGGAAACTATTTTATGATTCATTTGCCGAGTGTGACTGTGACAGCTGAGATTAATTTAATCTGGGCTTTTATGCATCAGTATTCAAAAGCAATCTAATGCAGAGGAAAGTACTTGGCTTTGTTTTATCTCAATAATGAAGGAAATGTTTTCTGTCTTCTCCATTTTGATGATTACAATGAGCTGGTGGGTTAAATGGTTTTGTAGTTAAACACAAATATGGATTAGGAATGAAAGCTATCTTCAAGACGTATTTCTGCCCTTTAAGCAAGTGCTTGAATGACACGCGGTCATGAAAAGCAGAGAGTGTGCAGCATTTACCCTGGAAAATAAGCATTTACCTCAAGCCGCAATTGACATTTCTAGCTGATTGCGAGAATGTCAAGTGCTGTTTCAAATCACTTTCCCGCACCATCCTCGCACCTTGGCCTTGGGCCTCGGGCCAGTGTCAGATCTGGTGAGGCACCTTCACTCCCTAGGAATTCATAGCCATGTCAGGAGCGAGGTCACGGAGCGAGAGCTGGGAAGCAGCCGCGGGAACGTGGGGAGAGCCGCGGGTGTGGGGCTCTGCCCTGCGCTCCGTCGCGAGGGCTGCTCGGTGAGTTTTCACCGCTCAGCAGAAACCACGAGACCCCTGGGCCCCCAGTACCCCGATCAGGCGCTCGCTCGTCCAAGTCTCCATCTTCGCCGCTGACCTCTGACCCCTGAGCAAGCGCCATGTCTCTACCATGCACTATGGTATCGCCAACCCCTTGGCGGCCTGTCCCTGCAGCTCAGCTCCGGGTTGGAGGCAGGTGGCCGCTCCGTGGCCCTGCCTTGGCCAAGCGCTCCTGGTGGGCGTGGCTGCCTGCACTAGGCTCTCACGGCTCAGGGAAGACAACAGAAATGCTCCGTGCTGGGAGATGTGATTTCTGTGCCAAGGACACCTGACTTTTGAGCTTAACTAGGTCGTTAACCAAGCCTATGAAGTTGGACAATTCCAATTATTTCCGACGGCCTCGGCTTCTCGTCGATGAAAAGAGGGGTTGAACGCTGTGGTTTTAGAGGTTCCAATAGCGCGCAGTTCTCACATAAAATTGCCCAGTTAGCACACAGTTAGCATATAGTATATGATGCTAATGCAGGAGCTAATGATCATGTGCGATCTGTAAATTCAAGGTCACAAATCAGTTACATTAGCAAATGCATTCGTGTAACAAAAATGCAACTTGCAGACATCAAGTGACATTGGCTAAAGCTTTAAAGGGGGAGTAAGGGACATGCGTAACTCAGAGAAGTTCAAGGACGTTCAGGCTTCGAAAACAGCCTCATGGGAGCCCCATCTTTGGACCTGACCCCTCAGACTCAGGCCAACTTCCCTTTTGGTTGCAACCTGCTCGCCAGCGTCCTGAGCCTGCCGCTCCGTTTCCTCCCCAGTCATTCAATAAAGTCCTGGGCATCACTCTGATGGGGTCCCTGACACAGCCCATGGGGAGCAGGAAGCGGGGGACAGGGCAGGGCTGCACCAGGGAGCTCGGGAACCAGCCCGGGCCGCAGAGCGTTCGGCTGCTCCTGGAACAAGCCGATTTTGAGGGTGGGGAAAGCCTGGAGCAAAAATCGAGATGCCTTCGTTGAGAAAGCGGGGGGCTGGAGAGGAAGCAGGCCCCCTCGACAGGGTTGTCATAGGCCGGGCTTGGAAAGCTGTTTCTTTAAAAGTGGAGGAAGAATAGTGTGCACGGGGACACTCGAAACTATGTCTTCGTTTTTAGCATCTGTCTTCAAATTCACGCACAGATCTAAAAGTGAGTGTCATAGTTTCCGACGTAGCTGTCCCATGACTCCCTGAAGTTTATCTGTGAGAGAGCACACAAATGTCTCTCGGTCACACTGGCCTGAAGAACACTCTGTCTCTTTATCCGGACCAGGGGAGGATGGTGGTTTCTAAAATCAGAACTTACCTAACTACTCGGTAACCTGAAGCTCAGCATAAACAGGAAAGAAGACAAAATGCGTCACGTGGACAGAGAAGGAATTCTCGGGGCAACGACATAAGATTTTGTAGTCGAGCTAATACATTGAGGCCAGATTATAAAAATACAAACAACCGAGGGCAACCCAGACGCGTTCTCTTTATACGATATGATAAAATGGTACGACTGGAAGAAAGATACCCACGTGCATGGTTGACTAAAACAGTGAAGAAAAATGTGCAAATACACATAATTGTGTTCAAAAGGGTCAAATTCCGGAACGATGCGCTCGTCGCCGGGGTCTACGCTGCGCGTGCTGGCATTTCTCACTCTTGAGTTACTCAGTCTGGTCATCTCGAGAATATTACAGCGCACCGTTGCTGTTTGAATGCTGACTCGGTCAAGTGCCTACACCACTCGAAATATGTGGAAGACGATCGCATGTTGTCGGTGGCCCACGGAACGGCGCCAGCAGTGGACATAGGTTTCCACTTACAGGTGATAAAATCGAGGTTTGAACGAGGACTCGTGACTTGGCCGTAATCACTAGGGCTAAGAGGTTTCAAAGCCTTGATTCCAGCCATTTTTTGACACTGAGTTTTGTGGGTTTGTCATCGTATCAGTAAGAACGTCGTTGCTACACAAGCAAGCCTCGTTTTCCGATGGCTTCTGCGGTGATGAATGTTTTAACCCCCACCTGCCCGATCTGTCTGTCTTTCTCTCTGTTGATTGTAAATGCAGACGAGAAGCAGGGCAAACACTGCGTCTGGGGTGGCCACACAGAGCAGGGACCGGGGTGGCCACTTGAACCCAGGACGACCAAGGAAGAGCTAACAGCATGGGTGTCACATGGACGTCGACTTCCGAGTTATTCAGACATCCTGCAGACTTGCCGTTTTCCTGGCTTATATAAACATTTATTTATAATGGTATTTTGGACTTTGTACTGTTTGGGGAGGTACATTCATAGCTTCTATGTTATCATTTTATTTAAATTGTTTAACAACCCCTTGACGTTGGCAGGGCGGGTGACAGGGTGAAGCGTGTCTCAGCCCAGTTGCTCCTGCTAGGCTAGAGATGGTCAGAGCACAGGCTGGACCATCTCCGTTGAGTTGCCATTGCTTGTGGATTCTGTCGTAGAGGTTCTTGTACCCTGGCCTGCTGCGTGCTCACATGTGGTGCTTCTGCTAAGCGCAGCGTGCGCGCATGGCACTGGGGAGGGAACTCACAGACGCGACTTCCACTTTTCTTTGCTCCCCCTTCCCGACCCGCTCTCACTCCAAGGTCGGGGCGAACCCTCCGTGTTCACAGCGCTCAGAGTTTCCCGCGTCTAGTCTCTTGCATGACACTTTTAGAATTAACATTCCGTGGCTGGGCTCGAAGACGAGGTGACCTGTCGTCCTCAGATGAGCACAGTGACCGAGAACCCAAAGCCTGGTCCTTTGGGCTGTGACCCACCTTTCCGTTCTCATATCCCACTTCTGCCCAAGGCAACACCAGTTCCATTTTATGGCACTGGGGCTCGCTTGTCCCCTCCATCCATCTTCCTTGTCTGGTCAGACACGAGTTACCTCTTCCTCTTCTTCATGCAAACAACGGGTTTGTTTTTTTCCTCATAAATCAAGTCTGTGTGGTGCCAGCTCCTTTGGTATCATCTAATTATAGTTTTAGTTTTATAAAAAAATCCTATTTCAATCTTGACTTCACACACATAATATAACTCGCTGAGTGCAAGAACCCTGTGTCACCCTGCTTTGCCGTCCCAAAAGAACCCGGCATCATGTTTTTGCGGAGATGACAACCGATGCAGCTTTTATCCGATTTCTGTGAGATGATGACAGCGCATCTGACAGGCGACGTAGGACCGGCAGGGAGCTTCCGCCATCTACAAATAGGCAGTGCAGATAGTCTTTTAACCACAGAGTGGTTGTCTGCTGGCTGAATTTTAACAAAATTAATAAACCTAAGCCTCTTTAGTGCACCCACCAGAATGGGGGCATTGCTTTGTTCAGGGCTCACTTTGGATTACATTCACTGAAATGAAGCTTTATCTGTAATTAGGAGTGACATTCGAAACCTCAGTGCGGCTTCTCCAAAGTCACTAGTACAACATGGAAGGTAATTTAGAAAGAAAAAAGAAAAAAACAGCCTAACCAGTAAACACAGCCCCGAACGAGTCTCAGCTCTGTGAAATGGCTTTAAGAAAGTGTCTTCATTTGGCGCCACGCCCTCCAAGCTCACGGACTGCTGTGGCAAATAACAGGATTCTCATCTAACTATCCTTTTTCTTCTTGTTGCTACATTACTGTAGAGGTTAAATGAGATGTACAGATAAATACAACTGTAAAAGAATCAACTGGCATTTTCTCTCAAAGGAATATCGACAGCTAGCACCGGCGGTGTCTCTGTAAGGACCCCTTGGAGGAGCTGCTAGCCCAGTGTGTTGGGCGAGGTCATCTTCAAGCCGAATCCTCAATGCACAGCAAAGGCAGAGCTTACTTTAAAAAGCACCGTTTGCCCTAAGAAAATCATCAAATATAGTTTTGGGTGTTCACGCTTTTCTGGCTAAGCATCTGACGTGACCATGATTTGTCTGCCCACGTTTCTGAATCATTCTGACTGAAGAAAAATTCTTTGGATAGAGATTATCCTGAAACACGTGCTTGAAAATTTGATATTTTGCATAGTCAGAAAGACTTTTCCTGCTTAGAAAATGTTTTCTCCGTGACACAGATGTGCTTTTCAAAGCCTCGGAATTTCCTCTTTTGAAAATATGTTGAGCCAACTGAATTTTTAAAGGAAATAATTATATCCTCAATTTAACTCTGCTGAAAGAGCATGCAAGAATTTCAGTCATGCTCTTTATAAACATTTTAAAGTTTTCCTGGAGTTTGTCATGTGAGGAGGAACTGAAGGGACTGGGCGCTAGGATGAATGTGGACTTTAATTTTTAAAAGAATGAGAAAGTTCATCGAGGTAAAAAAAAAAAAATAGTACCAACAATTTGAAAAACCTCCATCTGTAATATGCAAAATCCTTATTGGTCGTTATTTGTAATATATTTACATCAAAAGATCTGTAGTAAAATAAGAGAGTGGGTACATGTGTCCCTTTATGTGTTTCCAGTTTTGGGGGGTCAGGGGTGGGGATTACAAAGACGGCCACTGTGAAGATTTTTTCCCGAAGGGGCTGTGCCGTGGGCATCCTGCCCGCAGTGGGTGAGTTCCATTTGCTCAGAACTTACATGGCTGGTCTTGTTTGTTGTTGTTTATTCTAGCAGATACGCGGTGGTATCTCATTGTGGTTTAATCTGAATTTCTCTAATGACTGAAGATGTTGTGCATTTTTCCTGTGCTTATTTGCTATTTATATGTCCTATTTGGAGAAATGTCTGTTCAAATCTTTTGGGCAGTTTTTTTATTGTTGCTGTCTTTTTGCCACTGAAATTTGAGAGTTCGTTGCATATTCTGAATGCTAATTATTTATTCAGTATGTGTTTTGCTTAATATTTTCTTTCAGTACATAGCTTGTCCTTTTGTTTTCTTAATAGTGTCTTTCAAATCTCTTAAGTTCTTCATTTCAATTAATTTTATGTTTTCATTTAAGTGTAGTGCTGTTGGTGTTATCCCAAAGAAACCATTGCTGAATTCAAGGTCACAGAGTTTTTCTCCTATGCTTACTTCTAGAAATCTGACATAACATTAGGTCCATAATCCATTTTGAGATAACTTTTGTCTGCATTGCAAGATGTGGGCCAAAGTTCATTATTTTTACATATAGATGCCCCACAGCACCCTTCTTTGAAAAGACTATTCTTCCTCAGTGGAATGACCTTTGCAGTTTGGAGAAAATCACTCAACACTATTTAACGGGTCTCTTTCTGGACCTTCTCAGTCCCACTGATGCTCGGTCCCACTGATTCTCGTCTCTGTCTTTTTGCCAACATCACGCTAACGTCTCTACCGCAGCTCTAGAATAAGCCTTCAAGGCAGGTGGTGGGAGCCTAGAGACCAAGTTTGCTCTCCCTTTCTCTAAATGGTTTGGGCTCTTCTGTTCCTTTGAATCATTAAAATTTTAGAAATAGTTTGCCAATTCTTATTAACAAATGCTGTGTGATTTTGACTCAAATTATATTTTAAAATGCATACGTTCATTTGGGGAGGACTCACAGTCTCGCCTCAGGGAGTCCCCCAGTTCATGAGCAGGGCCCGCCACTACGTTTACTGATGTCTCCTTTCGTGTCAGAGGTTTGGCGTATGGCGCGTGCACACACTCTGTTAGACTGATACACAATTATTTGAAGTTTTCTGGTGCTAACGAAAATGGTATATTTTCAATTTCTAATTATTCAATAATCACTTACAGATACGCAATTGGTTTAAAAATATTTATTTGCTAATCTCACTTATCTGTTTTAGTAGCTTTCTGGTAGCTTCCTTTGGATTTTTTACTTAAACAATTGAATTGTCTGTGAATAAAGACAGTTTTATTTTTTATTTACAAGCTATTTGCCTTTTTTCCTTTTTCTCCCATTATTGCACTGCCTAGAATGGCCAGCAGTGGTCTTATGGGGCATTCCTATCTTGATCCTGATTTTAGGAAGTGTTCAGTCTTTCACCAATAAATATGTTAGCTGTAGGTACTTTGTAGGTCTATTTTATTGGCTTGAGGACAGTTCCTTTTATTGAATGAATTAATATTGAATTACATGAAATGTTTTCTTCTGCATCTAGTGAAATGGCATGCTTTCATTCTTTAATCTATTAATATGATTTACTATATTGATTGATTTCTGAATATTGAACCAGCTTTCCATTTCCAGAATAAACCCCACATTTTGCCATTTTTACATATAGCTGGGCTCACTTTGCTAACGTTTTTTAAGGACTTTTGTGTTGTGTTCATGAAGGATATCGGTCTGTAGTTTTATTTTCTTGTCTTTGGTTTGGATTTTTGGGTAATGTTAGCCTGATAAATTGAGTTGGGAAGTATCCCCAAAACTTCTCTATGGTAGAAGAAATTCTGTAAATATTTTATTATTGCTTCCTTAAATGTTTGGTAGAATTCACCAGCAAAACTTTCTAGGTCTGGGGTTTTCTTTGAAGGATTTCAACTGCACATTTAATTACTTTAGTTATATGTTTCTTCCTAAGTGAGCCGGCGATTTATTACCATTTCTTCTTTCTCTGTGAGTTTTTCTCAATCCCTATCGGTTGAATTCAGGTCTTTCTCCCCATCGCCTTGGTAACACAGACCAAGGTTTAACATGTGTGCGTGAGAACCTGTGACAGACACAGGAGGCCATGCTGTCTCCCCTGCTTGCTACTCAGGGGTAGCAGGAGAAGCTAGCCCGTGCATGGCTGGAGCAGCCCAGGGCATTTTTCTCCTTCGGCCCCGGCCAGTGGCACCCCCTCTGGGCATGCGCCTAAGTGTCCAGAAAGACCCTAGGCTCAGGGCAGTATGCTTTTGCCCTCAGCACTTTCCGCCACCCCTAAACCCCAAGCCGCTCTCCCCACAGGACAAAGGAGGATGGTGACGTGGGCACCTGCGCCCAAGAGAGCGGGAGAAGTCTGAGCTCCTCCTAGAATAAGCTGCTCACACCCACGCACTCAGAGTTCCCTGATTTTCCCGCTGAAGGCCCAGGGTCCCGGGAACCACCTCGATCCCAGTAAATTCGGTAGCTGGTTGCTGTGACCCCTACCCCCACTGAACCCCGTGATCCTTCAGCTTTGTTCTAAAGCAACTGAGCAGGAGTCGAGGGGGAGGGGCCTCAGGGGCCTGCAGGGGCGGGTGAGGCTTCTCAAAAGAAGCCAGGCCTGGCACTGACTTTCGGTTTCCTATTCCTCTCAGTAAGTCGGTGGATAGCACCGAATTCGGCGTCGGAGACCCTGTGACTCAGCAGTCACAGCTGTATCACCTTTTGGCAAGGGTCCAGGTGAACCAGGAAGGGAAGCAAGGTCAGGCATGTGCCTAGGTGGGGAGACCTGAAAGGCGGCTTGGGAGAGACCCCGAGGGGCTCCTTTCACCTCTTGGTGGGGACAGTTGGTGAGGATCCGGTAAAAGAATCGTAGGGCTGCTTACCTTGGCTATCTCCCTCGGTGTTTGTCAGAGTCCTTGGCGCTCCGGAATCTTGTCACGAGAAGCGTAGAGGTCCTCCACGTGGCCAGACTCAATGGTGTTGACTGGGGTGAAGAATTAATAGGGACAAAAGCCCTAATCCTCTGAGGAAAAGAAAGTGCTCTGATGAGAAGTGTGTAAGAGTTGTCACAGGTAAAACATGATCCAAACGTGGAGATTCATGAGGACGGAAGGCCAGTCCTTCCACCTCTCTGTTTCGGAGCCATTCCTTCCTACCTCCCTGTCCCCCCAATGGCATTCCCATCAGTACTCCCTCTCTTAGAGAATCTTTCCCCTCCACATATAAAAATACTCAGAAACCTCATCAACAAACATCCAACAGCAATAAAATTAACAGCAAAATAACCTAAACTCCAAAATATCTTGACTATATCCTTCCTCGAGCTTTCGCCCATTATCTTCTACTTCACAAGCAAAATTCTGTAAGGAATAACAGAAACTCCCACAACCGAACTTCACTGCACCCTTAAATATACGCAATCGATCCTGAATTCCTGAAATCACGCTGAAACTGCTTGTGCAAGAGTCACTGATCAACGTTCATTTGATCCATTTTATCCTCCTTTAAGCAATTTTTCGGTTGGGTGTCTATGCCACTCTATAAAAATTGGGATAACTTTGGCTTTAAATTTCAAAAACCTCAAATAAAAAGAAAGTAATCTAAGTTATCTTGCATAACTTAGCCACATCCTTTATAAGATATCACAATACAGGGACTGTGCATGGTTGATTAATCATCAATTCCTAAATCATCCAAGGCACCGTGTGTGCGTTTGTGTGTGTGTGTGTGTCAAGAGGAAAATCACGTGCCAATGCCTGCGGCAGGGAAACTGTTTCTCCCATGTGCCTGTAAGAGCCAGCTAAACCTTTTCCGGAAATCTTTTAGTGACCCCTCCTAACACAGGTCACATACCCGCCTATAAATCAAGGATTCAAAACCAAGGGAGAAAAGAGACCCGTTTTCCTAGGGGTTCCTAAATAAAGATCCTACTTGGCCTTAGGCCCCATGCCCACCTATAAATGAGTCCATCTCACAGGGAAATGCAGCGCCACGTGGGCCTAATCAGCATTTACCTGGTTCACGTGGAGACAGTTCTGCCAGCAAGGAGGGCGGGCTGATTGTTGAGTGGACAACCAGTGATGCTGGCTGTGTACTTTCCACTGGATTTTCTGCTTCTGGTACAATCATTCAAGCTCCCCATTTTCTGCTCATCCCATAACCGTTCACATTAATAGTTGTTCAGGGTACCCCTCTGGTCATTTTCTTTCTCCCATCTTTTCACTCACATCTGCAGGTCTACCGACTGTACGCTCCTGACTTTGAAATCTATTTTTCCACAAGAGATAACTTACCTGTATTTGAACTGATACCGGTTTGGACAGACAAGACAGCAGATCTCAACTAATTACCCCTCTGCAAACACGCATCCACAATCACACACACAAGCGTACGCACTCACACGAACGTAAATTCAATGACATACACAGACATATGGCGTCATTCCAAATCTTTACTTTTTTTTTTTTTTAGCATCCATTGAATTTATTCAACGTAACCACAGAGGTACCGTCTTCATACCGCCACACAGACACAAACACAGCCACAGCACAATGTCCATATCGGCGCAGGCGCACTCCTTCTGCGGCTCATTTATACGTCTTCATGTGCCACAGTCCGTCGTTTAGATAATGGATATTTTCGATGCCGATCCCCTTGTTGACTTTCTCGATGTCTTCCGCAGACATCTTCATGACTCCGACACACAGGGCGTGCTGTTTTCCTTCAGCCATGATGGCCACCACCGTATCCACCGCGGCAGGGTACAGCTTGGCCCCGGGAGACGTCAGGCCTGGACACATGATGTTCGCGCCACTGAGGACAAATTTGATGGCTCCTTTATCCACCTGCTGGCGCGGCAGGATAAACGGGTACTTGTGGAGCAGCCTCAGCGTCGGGTAAAAAGGCCCTTCTCTTTGTCTAAAAAACAGCAGCTCCCCGTTGACCGTGAGGATCTCTATGTGCTCGTGGCACCGCACTATTTTGACGGGGTCTTTCTTGGGCATGATTTGGTTAAGCCACGGTTCGATGCCTGGAAACTGCTCTGTCAACTGGTTCTTAATGCCCTTAATAACGGACGTTTTCAGCTGGATGCAGTTGGACACGTTTTCCTTCTCGTCGAATTTCTTGAACATGATCCAAGGTGAAGGGGGCGACAGTACGGAAACGCCCGCAACCAGGGAAAAGCCGATCCCGCGAGGCTCGGGCAGGAGCGCTTACCCGCGGAGCGCCGGCGAGACGGTCGCAGCGGCTGTCGTGAACCGGAAGTGGACGTGCTTTACGGCTCTGCGTCAGGTCTACTTCCGGCCCGGGAGCGCGGCGGCGCGGAGGAGGCGGGTAGGCGCCGGGGCGGGGCTTGGGGAGGTAGGGGCGTAAGAGCCGCTTCTGGCTGCGGGATGGGGAGGTTGGCGGGCGCCTGTCTGTTGTTTTTGCCAAATCGTCACCCACTTACCCAAGCCAGGAGCAGGGGGACGGCCCCTGGCTGATAGGCCGCTCCTGCCCACAACGGCCCCTGCCAGAGGTCGAGTCCTGCTCCCTGGTCCCTGCCTCCCGCAGCCCTCCGCCGCCCTCACGCCCTCTGTCGCTGCTGGCGCCCGTATAACTGTGAACCGTTGCCGCCTGTCACTCCTCAGCGCCACCTCGTCCCGTCCGCGGGGAAGCTTTGCGGCCGGGAGGGATGCAAATGTGGATTTCAGTCCTTTTAAATGTATATCCGAAATCATGGCTCTGAATACGGTCTGTCTTGACGAGTGTTCCAGGCGCCCCTGAAAAGAATGTGTATTTCACTTGGTTTGGGTTCAGTGTTTGGGTACGTCCGATGCCTCCTTGGTGGAAAGAATTGTTCAGGTCTCCGCCGCCCTTACCGATTTTCTGTCTACTCGTTAGTATTACTGATCAGCATATTGATATCGCAGCATATCGAAACTGTGATTATGGATCTATTTCCCTTTTCGGTTCTCTCAGCTTTGGGTTCATATGCTTTGAAGCTCCGTTTTAGGTCCATACCCATTTAAGATATAGAAGTCACCCTGTTAATTAGGACTTTATTCGTATAGATTTTACTTGTCATTCTAAGAAGCGTGAGGTCCGTGAGGACAGGATTTGTGTATTTCATCTGTGTTCTTTTTCACCTAGCGTAAAAGCTGTTTCATACTGCCTACTGCATACGCAATGAGTGACTGATAAATGAATGAAAGAAACCTTCCTCTTGCCAAGGTCTGGTTTCTTTCCGGCCCCCCCACCCCCGCCAGTGCTAGATGAAAAAAATCAGGGCAAATTCTTGCTCTCTGGACACTTCTCTCCGGTAAACACATGCTTAATGTGGGAAGCCTACACTGCAACAGGAGTTAGAACAGTGCTTGCTATAAGTGGACAGGTTAGATATGTTTCCCTGTTCTCAGGACTTTATAGCAGGTGAGTGTGTCGTGTGTAACTTTCCCATTCTCAGGACAAAAATCTGTGTTAGTCTGGGTTCTCCCATACTATCTACCTATATGCATGTATTTGCGTGTGTGTGTGTATGTGTATGTGTGTGTGTTTAATTATAAGGAATTGGCTCACGATTTTGGAGGGGTTCCCACATCAATAGTCAACAAGCAGGAGACCCAGGAGAGCTGATGGAGTAAATTTTAGTCGGAGTCCAAGTCCGAAGTCAGAAGAAGATCAGTGTCCCAGCCCAAAAGCCACGAGGCAGGAGGAATGCCCTCTTACTCAGGGGTGAGTCAGCTTTTTTTGTTCTAGTCAAGCTGTCACCTGGTTAGATGAGACCTGTCCACATGAGGGCAGGCAGTCTGCTTTATTCTAATTAATGTGTTCATCTCACAGAAACACCCAGAATAATAATTGACCAAATATCTGGGTACCCTGTAGACCAATCAAGTTGACACATAAAAAATAATCGTCACAAGGGTAGACCATCTTACATGAGGCAGTATAGGTGGGGTGTTTGCGTGTGCTGACCCTAGGGCCCAGGAAAGACCGCTCCATCACTTAGTAGAAATCCTGGAAGTTCCTGAACTTGTGTGTGTCAGTTTATTCATCATGAACGTGTGGTTAACAAGAATACCCATCTCCTAGGGGTGGGGGTGAGAATTGCTTGAATTCATTCTTAAAACAACTGGGTTTTAAGTATTTCACATAGCTGTTATTAAATTAACATCAAAAAAGTTACATGAATATTTTAATACACTTCCTACAGAATATAGTACAACCGGCCCAAGACTTGAGCTTTTCTATTTATGGCGGAGCCTCTGGTCTGCCTCCCTGAGGGTTCACTCCAGTCACTGTGATCCTGTGAAGAGTCACACGTTTCCAGACATGTCTCTGGTTGTTTTAGGAACAGCTAACTTAGCCCGTTACATACGAGTTTCATGTGCTTAACGCTGTAAAATGATTATTTTTCTTTACTCTTTAGGGATTGTCCTGTGGTCTCTGTGTGTGAAGTTGGCATTGTGCGAGCAGCATAGACCGGATGTCATAGACATTCACGAGAGAAAAAGTCATTACTGGCTAGAATGACCAGGGTGACCTGTCCATTAGATGACTGATAGCTTCATCAGAAGTGATCCGATTTGGCTATCAGAGAAATTCCCAAAGGATTTTTTTAATGAAGCTATTTTAGACTAAGGGCTCTGAGAAAGTTAAGTCCGGAGTTCATAGCAATAAAAAATCTTTTTGACGCTAATAATCACTTTTATCTAAAATCATACTCAGTTCTGTACAATGTAACTCTTTTCCTGGGTCAACTTTTTCTTAGCCCACAAGCATCTATTTGCTGTCTACAATGAAAAGGACACTGAACACTAGTTTCTGCATCTAAATTCTTCAGTTAAAAAATGAAAAAACTTTTTTTTTTTTTTGGTCTTTCTAAAAACTCACCTTCCCTAATGGGGCTTGGTTCTTATGAAAGATTCTAAGTCTTTAAGGTTGACCTACATTAGCATATGAAAAAATGTGATACATAAGTGTTGCTTTAAGTAATACGTTAAAACATTAGAACACACTACCAATTTATTCAGGTTAAATAATTTTAAATCAATTCAAAATTAACTATATGGATTTTTAAGAGAAGAAGGAAAGTTAGGGAACCAAACTCAGTGTCTCAAGCCTGGGGTGTAGCACTTCCTAAGTTTTATTAGCCTCCTTCAGGATCATTTTATTTCCTTGTGAAATCTCAATAATACTGTATATACTTCACAATGTATGTGGGTGGTTATGGGAAATAAACACAGCATATGAAAGACTTAGTTAATAGCAATAAACAGTACATTTAAAAGGGTTTCATTTATTGCAAAACACCCCTAGTGGTAGTTGTAAGATCTAAGATTATACTATCGATGTAAAAATTTTACAGAAAATTATTGTAGCTTTGGATAATTTACTAAGTCAAATAGTCAAGAGATGCCAGAGTTAAATTTAATGTCGGTAATCTCAAGAAAGTATGTAATTGAGACATGATGAGTATATTGCAAAATTATTATGAGGAAACTGAGTTTCAAACATTAACCTTCATACAGATTGTCTGCATTTTGAAAAATGACCACTGGGGGGCAGGAGAACCAAACAAGTCCACCTGCTGCCGCCAAGATGGAAGTGCCGTGCGGTCTTAGAAGGGATATCCTCAACAGGTGACCGTGTTTTATCAGACAATTACGTTCCCTCAGTTTTATTTCCTAAATAAATCCATCCATCTCTGTAGGGTCACAAAATATCCCCAAGCTCAGATGAAGCACGTTCTAAGTAGTAACCTACTTAATTTACAATTTGCCAATTTTTCCTATCTATAAATAATCAACAATAAAATAATTATTCCTAAAATGATGTCTATAAAAAATACATGTGAGCCTTAAGTTTGTGGCCTGCTTATATAGGAATTTTTTTTGCTCACGTTGCTTCAATGTGAACTATTTTTGAAAAATGTATATATTTTTAATTACATGCGTTATAAAAATAACCTCACAAGATCCAAAATGTTGTAAATTATGTCTTCTACCTCATTGCTCCATGCTCCAGGTAACGCTGCTAAGTTTCTCGTACTTCAAATATGCTCTCTTCATACGGAGCACGTAGATGGTTAGGAAGGAGGGGTGTGAACGCCCGTGCATGCCACACCCCCCACGTGGGAGGGGCTGCCCAGCATCTCGGGGCTCTCATTCCCAAGGCAGCCCCGCGGGAGGCTTGAGCCCCGGCCTGAGAGGGACCCCCTTCTCCTCCGGACCCCGCCCACCTCCGCAGCCTGGCCTCAGTTTCAGGAATGTCCCGCGAGGGCCGGCCGGGGAACTGCAGGAGCCCGGCTCGCCATGGCCTTGGCCCCTGGGTGAGGGCGGCGGGGCACGCACGGGGCGTGGGCAGCACGTGCACAAGACGCCACCTCTCCGTGTGCACAGCGCGCCCACGGCTCCCAACCAGGCAGGTCCCGCTGGTCCCCAGCGGCAGCTGCTCTGAGACTCCCCGACCCGTGGAACCCTCACGCTGCCTCACTCCAGCCAGGCGGGCCGGAGACCTGGGGACAGAGTTATGGAATGCCCCCTGTCCCGCTGGCCTTGTCCCCAGACGGTCCCAGGAGCCCGCCCAGTGCATGGTCGGGTCGGGGTTCGCGGAGGCGGCAGGGCACGCTGCGGCAGGCCGGGAAAAGCCGCCTCCTCCCCGCCCCGCTCCCTCTTTTCTCCTGGCGGGAGTTCCAGGCAAGCGTAGCAGGGGGCCCCAGGAGAAGGGGGCCCCCCGCTGAGAGCAGTGAGTGTTGGGGCAGTTACTGTTGTGCGCGGCCCCCGCGTGCTCAGTGAGCTCAGCTCGTTTGTAGGTGAGCAGTGGCACCGCGCGACCAAGACCAGCTGAACCCAGGCTCTGCGGTCAGGATAGGAGCTTGCCTGTCACGCGGCTGTGACCCAGCTTCCGGTCAGTCTGCCCCAAAGGCTGCGATGTGCACAGAAGCCCAAGGAGGTGGCCCCTGAGCACCACCTTGGGGGTGGTTCCATCGCGGATGCGGGGCTATCGGAGGGGCGGTGCTGGCAGGCGGCTAGGGGCGGGGGGGCGGGCAGGAGCTCGCAGGGCGGGAGTGGCGGTGAGGGGTGCTCGCTGGGCGCGTCAGGGCTTTGAATGCCTGGGGCGCACGGATGTGTATGGCTCTCACAGCCTAAGCAGGGGAGCCCAGCGTGCGGAGGACGCTTAGGCATGCAGAAAACAGTCCGTGCAATACCTGACATAGACAGTGAAGGAAAAACGACACGATCATCTCAACTGATGCAAAAAAAAAGTGACACGATTCATCCCCCTTTCATGATAAAAACCTCAATAAACTCGGACTAAGGAAACGAACAACTTACTGGAGACCGTAATTCAAAGCCCACATCTGAACAGCACCCTCGGTGGTGAAGGCCTGAAGCTCTCGCAGCGAGGCGGGAACCGCGAGGGTGTCCGCTGCCACGAGGGCGCCGAGCGTGCTGTTCCAGCTGCGGGCTGGCACAGGGCCATTCCAGTGGAGCTTGGAGGGGCTGGAGCCTTTTTTGCATCTCTAAACCCCCAGCAGCTTCCCTGAGCCCGGTTTTGTGAAGGGCTCTGCTCACACAGGCTCAAGCGGAGCTTGGCCCGGATGGAGCACCTTCACGGCTGTCCGGTGGCTCACTGAGCTGCCCTAGACGTGCTTTCCTGAGGAAGGGGCGCCGGGCCTGGGGGAGGGGGAGCAGGCAGGCGCCAGGCCATACTCTCCAGCCCCGCATGGCAGCCGGTTGCTCGGCTCAGAAGCTGGGCCATGGCCCTGCGATGAAGTCTGTGGACGTAACTAGTGGCCGTACGGCTTGGACAAAGCGTGCGGGGACTTTCGTGGATGCAGGCCCGGGCTCAGCACTGCCAGGTCAAGGTGTGCACCTGTGGGACCTTAGCGGTCCCGCGAGTGTCCTTTCAGTTCCCTCCAGGGGATCTGGTGGGGCCTCCGCTCCCTCGCTTTGCCCTCAGGGCTGCTTGTCACTACACATAAAACCTGCCGTGATGGTGACCCGATGCTCCCTGCTTGGTGCATCCTCAACAGGAGGCCGAGCACCGCTGACCCGGTGCTCGGTCGCACTGCGTTTTTGTTCCTGACTTTTTGGGTTTCCGATGTCACAGGGATGTTCAGCCTCGCCCTGGCCTTGGGTTCTGAGGGGTGCTGCTCTAGTTTCCGTTCGTGTCCCCACTGGGAAGTTTTCCTTGTGTTCAGTCGGCCACAGAGAGCCAGCTGTCTATGGCTTCTGGCTCTCAGTGACACTTAGAACATATCTACTATAGGGACTTCAGTTTTCACATATTTTTTTTCCTGGAGTTTCCCTCTTAAATACAAGACTGCTATTTTGAATTAAAAAAAAAAAAATTAACTAGTCCTTCTTAAAATGTGGGCAGACACAAAAATCCACATACTCTAGGATCCCACTTATATGACTAGTCCAGACTAGGTAAAGAAACAGACGAAACTGGCTGTGGGCACTGCAGTTGGAGCAGGCTGGTGCTCAGCACGGGCATGTACTTCATGCCTCTGAATTGCACAATTTAAAATGATCAGAAGGTTACATTTTATTGAATCTAAATTTTAACACACAAAATGTTTATAAAATTCAAAAAGAGGAAAGAGAAAAATGGAAAAGAAACAAAAATTGCTACCAGCAGAGGGGGAGAGACCAGCTGAGGGAGAGGCTGCTGGCTGGGTGCCGGGGGGGGTGTTGGGGGGGTGCCAGACAGGCTCCAGCTCCGAGCTGATGTGAGAACTGGTTGTGCTCTGGCTCTGGCTCTGGCTCTGGCTCTGGCTCTGGCTCTGGCTGTGCTGCCGGAGGAGGCACCAGGCCCCGTGACCGACACCTCGGGCTCCAGCATTGTAGGTGTGCAGCTGGATCTAGCTCTTGAGATGGTGCAGGAGCTGGTGTGGGGCCAGCGCCACTCTGGGGACACACGGGGACTGCAGGAGATCACCGCATGCCCGCCTTCCCACAGACCTCTCCAAAGGCAGATCCCGGCCCAAGCCTTCTGGAGACCGACGTCTTCCCAGGCGGAGTCCGCCTGATTGTCTGAGCCACCCCAGCACTGCCCCTCCCCATCCACGCCCACCCTCAGTCACCCTAGAGCTTGGCCCCAGTGGGCTCCTGCTCACCCAGCTGGGTCAAAAGGCAGGCAGGTGCTCCAGGCCTCGGCTGGGCACACCAGGATACATGTCAGTCACAAACTGCTTCAGGCCGTAAAGTCCGCATCCTCCAGATGCTAGGCCCCGCCTCAGCCCGTGTCCCCCACCATGGAGACAGGAGCCCTTTCTCTTGACCCAGAGCCCACGCACTCCTCTGGTTGTCCCTGGGGTCTGTCATCCTGATGTTGAGGGCAGAGGAACCCATATCTAGAGGAGGCCAGGGGGGCTCGCATCCAGTGTCCTGTGTCCTCTACCTGCTCTGATGTCTACTGGGACAGGACTGGACTAGAAGCCCGGGGGCGGGGACTTCGGATGCTGCATTCGGTGAGCTATGCAGAGCACCTAGAAAAGGCCTGCGCACAGTAGGCACTTAACATGTGCGTGGCTGTTGGAGTGAACCTCGATTCCGCGGTGCACCCCGGGGCAGGGGACCCCAGACAGAATGTGAAACCTCCTTTACAAACGGGGAGCAGCTTTCCCCAAGGCCACGGGATGAGTGAGGCCTGAGACAGACAGCTTCTTCACCTGGGAGAGAAAACCATAAACTAGAACAACCACAGCCCTGAGCAGTCCTCTCCACGGGCCAGGCCCGGGGTCAGAGGTCCGGCTCAGGGTCAGCGCTCTGCACAGCTCACATTAGTACAGACAACAGCCCTGGGTTTGGCCCTCGTAGCACTCCAGCTTTCACACGAACAAACTGAGGCTCAGAGAGGTGGAGGAACATTCCCAAGACACACAGCTAGGTGGCTGCGGCGTCCCCAGTGTGCTACTGTGGGCAGCAGCGGCACCTGCCTCTCTGCAGCAGGCTGTGCCCCGTTGTGTGGAGAAGGGGGTGACACAGGAGTCTGCCCTGGAGGTCAGACACCACGTACTCTACCAGCTTCTCCCGCGTGCCTGCTTCACAGTCCCCACCCTACAAGTCTCAACCAGGTTACCAGGTTCAGGGACATATTTTCATGCTGGAGTGGGACAAAAGAGGGACGGGTCAAACAAAATGGACAGTTAGCAAAATGCAAAAATACTTGTGGCCATAGTGTGAAGCAAATGCAGTATGTAAAGAATTTTTTCAGCCCCACAAATAAAAAGTAATTTTGCTTTTTTCTCAGTAGCTGAAGGAATCCATGAGGTTCTCAGAGCCCCCCGCCCCTGAACAACTCACACTGTGGCATGGAGGCCAGTAATAAAAGATGCAGGTTGGGATGGGGGCAGAGGCACGGCCAGAATGACCCCGTCCCTTCCCTGCTCCTGTTGCCCGCCCCTTGTGGTCAGCCCCAGCGCTGCAGCCGAAGGCAGGAAACCAGAAAACAGCACATTTTTGTTTGGCGTCTTCAGGGGCTCCCAGGCCCCAGGGGGCAAAAGAGCAGGACCTGCAAGCTCCAGGGGGTGATGAGAGGGACCTGGAGGGCTCCGAGTCCCCCGGTTTCCGCCCACGGTCCCGGGCTGCCCAGCTCTCTCGCGAAGCCGCCTCTCCTCACCCCGGCCAGTTCCACTTGAGTACCGGGAGTCTCCAGCAATGGGGGTCCAGCCCTGGTCTCCGGAGGAGCAATCCAGTGCCGCCCCTCGTCCCAGGGACCTCGGGGTAAAAAGCATTTCCTGGATTCAGCGCGGCTGGCCATCCAAGGAGAACCGAGACAAAACACTCCTGCGAGCCTGCCCCAAGCTCAAGTCGCAGAGCGGGGGACCGGGCCTTCCCTCCCTCCCCGTGGGGTGGGGGTCGGGGGCCTACTCTGGTCCTGGGCGCCCAGGGCTGAGGACACAGCGCTCCAGACTCTGTCCTCTCCAGGCCGCCCAGGGGTGGCCGGGCTGACGCTGGGATCCGGGGGACCCCGGCCCATCAGCCCGGCATCGCTCCCCCCACCCCCGGATGCGGTGCACCTCGGGCGTGCTCCTGGGAAACTGGGACGCGGCCGGATCCTGCCGGGACTTCAACAGCTGGCGCGCGCCCCCGGCCCAACGTCCCACCCCCCAGAGACGTGGGCGTGCCCGCTAACTGCTCGCCAACCGGGGCGCCTGCCGTCAGGGCCTCCAGCCAATCGCGGTGTCCCGTGCCGGCGCTGCCAGCCAATCGCTGTGTCCGGGGCCGGCGCTACCAGCCAACCGCTGTGTCCGGGGCCGGTGCTGCTAGCCAGTCTCCACAGCGATGGCTTCGCTCTCCGGTGTGGCAGCTGCAGACGTCCCCCGAAGCATGGAGAAGATACCTATTGTGGGCCTGGGCACCTGGAAGGTGAGGCGGCCTCGCGGTGGGGAGGTGCGGGGCCTGTCCTCTCTGCGATCCGCCCTGATGTGGAGGAGCCACCCGCGGGGACACCTGCTGGAACACCCGCGGGGACACCCGCAGCAGCATAGGCCAACCAACTGGTCGCCTGTACGTCCTTGGGAGGCTTGCCGTGTTTGAAAAAATTGATAGAATTTTTAGATCGCAAATTTTCTAAGAATGGGAGTTGTCCCTGTGGCATTTTTTTTTTTTCAATTAGAGTTAAATCCGATATTATTTTATATTAGTTTCGGGTGTGCAACATGGTGGTTAAAGGTTTATGTAACTTACAGAGGGATTCCCCTCCCCTACATTGGCCTAATGCCCACCTGGCACCATACATAGTTATTACAGTACTGAGGCCAAATCATAATTATTCAGAACTAATGTTTGGGAAGGCCCAGAGGAAAAAGTCGTCAAGGTTGGGTAAGGGCAGAAAGAGTGGCAGCCACCTGACTAGATCAAACAGCAACTGTCGTTGGAATACATTATCTGTATCAAAAAGATAAGGAAATGGCTCCATGACCCGCTAGGTGTTACCGGACTTTATTCCCTGCGTAAGACCCTGATGGTGGAAGTGGTTTGGACTTCACGTGGGACTTCTAATTCCTGTGGGACTTCTAATTCCTGTCCGTGCTTTGAGACATACACTGACTAAAAGGCCTTTCATGTTTGCTTTTTTTTTTTTAACTGAGTCTTTGATAAAAAGATGTTCCTTTAAAAAATCACACAGGAAGTTATTGGAAAGTAGGAATTAGAATGACCAATCCCTGTTCGTCTAAATATCGTTTAAATGATTTCTTTTATCCATATCAGCTCTCAGAGGCCAAAGGTACGGTTTTACGGTTTTACACATTGTCTTGTCTGCATCTGGCCAAGGACGTGCATTTGGCAGCCATTCGATAAGCACTTGATGGCTTTAATGGCCTTGCCTTTCTTGCCTGACTGATTCTGTCTTCTACGTCTTCTGTCTTCTGCACGTGGCTGGATATAGAAGTCCACGTGATCTTGCACACAGGGTAAGGAAAAGCTGTGAAAACCATACTTAAGAGGCCAAAACCTCCCTTTGTTGCGGTAGGCCTTCAGGTTTTCCACAACACAACCTACAGAAGCTCGGCGGCTTAGCAACACGTGCTTCGTTACCACTGCAGGTCCAGTTGTCAGCCGGACAGCTTCATGTGGACCTCGGCCTGGCTCACTCACATGTCCAGGGGCCGGCAGGTCTCACTTGGGACCTGTGGGCCGCTCCACTTAACTTTCATCCTCAAGCAGGCTAGCCCGGGGCTATTGGGACCATGGCGACAAGACCTGCCAGGCTGCTGAGGCCGAGGCTTGGAACTGGCATCTCTGATGAATTCAGTCAGCCAAAGCGAAACACAAGGACAGCTTCGGTTCTAGGGGGAGACGGGCCTAGCTGTGTCTGGGCCTAGCTGTGTCTGGGCCTGTGGAATCCCATTAAATCAGTCTAGGAGAATCGGCATCTTTGTGATGTCAAATCTGGCCCTCTACAAGCATGGTGTATTTCGTTAGTAAATTCTCCTAAACACATTTCCTCTCTAAATGTCCCTTCACGTGGTGGTATAGCTTTCCCCATAGAGAACACACGCTTCTTTGTTGGAATTCTTCCTGGGGATTCAGTAGTCTGTAACACTGCTGAAATAACGCTTATCTGAAATCATGTTCTCAACTTGTTTGCTTTCGGTGCTTAGAAAAACACCGAATGTCTTTGGTTCATTTACCACCATGCCAGTCGCTTCGCTAAACTGTACTCTTATTTCCGTGAACTCGCCTACAGTTTCTCTTGAGTTTTCTACATAAACGATCGTATTGTTTGCAGATAATGAGAGTTTCCTTTGCTTGTGCTCTGATCCTTCAGCCTCAGATGGCATTTTCTGAGTTGCCTGTTTTGGGCGGGACCTCCGGTGCAGTGGCCCCTCCGTCGCGTTCCTGACTTTACAGGCAATGCTTCCCACATTTCCACAATTATGGGTGATGCCTGCCTGGGTTTTTTGGTTTGTTTTTGTTCTCCTGAGTTTTTGTTGTTTTAAACATGGATATTCTCTATTGAGTTAAAGAGTTTCCTTTCTCCTAATTTATTAAGAGTTTAAATCACGAGTGCGTGTTGAATTTTATCCAACATCAATCGAGAGGGTTTTTTTTTTCTTTTTATCTATGAATCATTACGGATTTTCTATTATCAAGCCATCCTTGGATATCTAGGCTGACCTCAGTATGAGTGTGCTACATCATTTTTCTTATTGTATCTAACTTGTTTTACTGAGGATTTTTGCAACTATATTCATAAGTGAGATAAATGTATAATTTTTAACGTTTTGTCTGCTTTTGATGTCAGGGTTGTGCTCATTTTCTACCAAATGAGTTGGGAGTGATTTTCTCTTTTTCTCTTGTCCAAAAGATTTTGTTTAAATTGAGTTTTCTGTTCTGAAAATTCTAGTAGAACTCTGCACGTATGTATATCTTAAACTAATCGCTTCATTTTTGGAATAATCATGAGACAATTCAGTGTATATTGCTTCTGAAGTTGTTCTAGGAATTTTTCCATTTCGTTTCATTTTTCCAAATTGCCAGCTTACAGTTACTGACAACATTTTCATAGATTTCGAATCTGTACTTTCTCTGTATGTGCTCTCATTCACGTCACTTAAAAAAGTCGGTCTTCTCAGTCTTGTCAGGAGTTTGGCTACTTCATTAAGGTTTGTCGAAGAACCAGCCTCTGACCTTGTTGACCTTCTGTCGTATCTTTGATATTTATTCTTATTGTCATTTCCTCTTCTAATTCCTCGGTGGTTCCTTTTCTGACTTAAGATGGATCCTTGGTTCATTAGCTTGCAGCCACTCTGAATCCACCGCTTGTTAAACGAAGATCTGGCTCTCCGAGGTCGACGTGAGGACGGCTCTGCGAGCCCCGAAGCCCACTGGGAATGTTGGGGTGGGTGGAATGGAGCCTTACGCGCGTCTTCCCCCTCCCAGGCCCTGTGCTGGCAGGCTGCCCAGGGCACACTGAGCGCTTTCTCCGCCAAGCGTCCGTACTCTGCAGACGCCAGGCTGCTCCTGGGTTTGGGCAGACGCCGCCATGCGAAGAGCTGGCTTCCGTGCGCGTCTGTGCACCTGTACACAGGGACCGGCGTCTCTGCGGGCCCAGGGTGGGTCTGTGCCTCCTCGTAGCTCAGCCATCGTTATCATTATCATTATCATTATTATTATTATTATTGATCATCCTACATCGGCTTATTCCTTGTTCACTGAGAAAGCACAGCCTCTCGCTCGTTTACTCGCAGGCACTCAAGACACCTATAGAGTTTCGCCCAAGTACGGGGGGAGCTGAACCGAGGCAGTGGGTCCCCGCTTTCTGGCCTCAGCGCCCTCATTTTAGGGCCCATGGAGAACGGTGCCAGTCCGGTGACGTCTGCGTCTCCGTGTGCCGGCTCTGCGTTCTGCAGGGCCGGCTTCTCCTGAGCGTGTGCGGGTGACGTGCGCTTCTCTCCTCCGCAGGCGGCTCCCGGGGAGGTGACGGAGGCGGTGAAGCTGGCCATCGACGCGGGGTACCGGCACTTCGACTGCGCGTACCTGTACCACAACGAGGGCGAGGTCGGCGCCGGCCTCCAGTGCAAGGTCACCGAGGGCGCCGTGCGGCGGGAGGACCTGTTCATCACCAGTAAGGTAGGACGCCCCAGGCCCGAGGGGCGGCCGATGAGGGCCTGGCGACAGGACAGCTGGCTCAGCGCCCGGACGATTTCCCAGGCTGCCGTGGAGCTGGCCACTCCATCCATACTTGACCCAGGCCTGACTTCTGGGAGTGGCGCGGCTGAAGGGACCGGGGACAGCGTGATAAACGGAGGGGACAGCACGAGGCATGGGACAGTGCGTGGGGTACGGGGACCTGTCAGAAGCTTGCGGTTAGCTCCTGGGTCGAGCAGTGTTGGCAGCCGACAGGAGCAGCGAGGCCGGTGCCGGGGACGGGCTGGCCCCGGAAGGCCAGACGCCGTCTTAGGGGCGCCTTTTGTCCCCAGGTCTCAGGGGGCCGCTCGCCTCCATGTGAGTGGGACCAGCGCCGTGCGGGAGATGTGGCCGGGGCGGGCCGCGTGCGTGTGGACAGAGGCGGGAGGCAGGAGACCGTAACAGCCGTGGAGGTGGGAGGGGGCGATGGCCGAGTTGGGAGCAGCAGCTTGCTAAGGCCATCAGGCCAGGAACCGTGGGGTCACGTGCCAGCTCTGGCCTGAGACGTGAGGGACGGCGTCAGTCACAGCTGGCTTGGGCCCCAGCGTCCTCGTCCTCGCGTGTGGCACAGACTCTGCAGTGCTTACTCCCTGAGTGTCTTCCACAGTCACAGGGTTCAGTCTGCCCCTGTAGTAGGTTTGCTGCTCCGTCACCAGAGAGAGTTCCTGTCACTCAGTAGTGCTGTGACAGAGCAGGCGACGTGTGACCTTGACCAAGGGACCACAATCTCCCCTGACGGCCAGGGTGCGGTGATGGGCACCTGGGGGTTTGTGTCCAAGGCCAGTCCTGTGATCTGGGGACAGGTCGCCCCCTAGAGGCTGCGTGCCCACTATTCTGGAAATTTAGAAAAGCCTTAGAAATATAAGTTTTAAAAAACAAATCGGAGATATACCCACCACCTAGAAAGCACTATTGTTAACAGTATGACATACTTACTTCTGGTTTCTTTTTTGTTAATACCCTGTGCTTGTGGTTTATTTTTGCATATTTCGATCTTCTTTCTTTTGCTTATTTATTTTTGTTTTTCCTTTTGCTGCGATGGCGCCTTCAGATTAGCTTCTGTCACAGTTAATCTTAAATAGTGTAATGAAGCAAACAATGAGAGAGAACGAGTCACGAAGTCGCTGTGTCACAGAGGGCGTCCGCGGCCGTGGCTGAGTGCCCGCCTGCTCTAACCGCGGGACGACGAGGCCTCAGTCACAGAGAACCTTCCACAGGGGGTCTGTTTAAGTGGGAAACTCAGTACAGAAATTCTTCAGATTTTTCCTCATATCTTTTCTGTCTGCGGGCATCTGTTTTTGGTCCCAGTGGATGCAAATATTTCATGCTTCCCCGACCTCCATGAGGGGAGTGAGGCAGAGGGAGCCGGCTTTGCAGACGTGTGGCCCCCGGGGGCCTGTGCCACTGCCCGCTGCGTTTACGGCCGTCTGCTCCTGGGTGCTTTGTGGGAGCCAGGGGCCGACGTGGCAGTGAGCTGTCCGCCTCCCCTTGCAGCTCTGGTGCACCTGCCATAAGAAGACCTTGGTGAGAGCAGCCTGCTGCAGGACCCTGAAGGACTTGAAGCTGGACTACTTGGACCTCTACCTCATGCACTGGCCAATGGGCTTCAAGGTACTGCGCGGGCGCTGCCGAGTCCCCGCTGGCACCGTTCTGCCTGGTCTTGCCCGGCGGGCGGTGGGGAGAGCTGGGCCGGCAGCCAGGGCACAGGGGTCCTCGGGCGGCAGCAGCCACACACGCACAGTCACCTGTCCCCAGGCCTCGACTCAGGACAGGCTTGGGCTCAAGGTCCTCCAGTCCCCTTGGTCCTTGCTTCTCCAAGCCAAGCGGGCAGCTATCTTTCCCACCGGTCTTCAGGGGAAAGCAGGTCTCAGAGCACACGCTGCCGCTCACGTCACTTCCCAGGGCCCTGGGGCGCGACAGCCTCTCTGTGGAATGGGGCCCACCCGCCCGATCACCGGCAGTGGGCCCAGTGGGGTCTGGGGGAGCTTATTTCTCCATCCGGTTTGTGCTCTCCACTGGACTGCACCTCACGCCGTGTCCCCGTCACACCAGCTCGCCCCTCGCCCAGCCTCGGCCCGGGCTGGTCCTGGCGTGGGTGGCCCCGTGCACCGGCCCCTCCAAGATGCAGCCTGCCCAACCCGGGGCTCAGTCCCACAGGGGGCACCGGGGAGCAGAGACGTCCTCGGAAGGGCGTTGTCCCTCCGTTGGTGTGGGCGGCGGTGCACGGGCGTCCCCCACGTGTGCGCGTGTGTGAGGAGCTTGTGCATGGTGTGCGCCCAGCGCGGTTTCTTTCTAGATTAAGCCGCAGAAACCGCTTCGTGCCGCGTGCGGCTTTGCCTCCAGCTCTGTGCTTTCGATGAGGACGTGACAGCGGCACATCGTCACGCTGGCAGGGCAGAGCGGCGGGGCCGAGGGTGCCGGTTCAGGCTGCCGAGCTCCGCTCTTGGGGAACCAGGCACAGCGGAGGCGCCTCGCGCACCTTCCCCTCTCGGGCCTCACCGCGGCTCTGCGTGTGGGCCGCGTTCCTGGTCCCCGAGGCTCAGGGAGGCTCTGGAGGGTTCCCGGGGCCCAGGAGCCGTCATCCTCTGTCAGGTCACTGTCCTGGGCCGTCTGGGTGTCAGCCGACCCCAAGGACGGGGCCAGGCAGTGCTCGTGCGGAGGCAGAGGGACACGGCGCTGTGGGAGGGGGCTCTGTGGCGGGACAGTTAGTTGCTTCACATGGAAAATTCCTCAGAAACGTGGATCAGGCTGCAGTTTCAGACGGCTTTCCCCGTGTGGCTCACGAGAACGACTGGGTGTCACTGAGTAAACGTGTGTCACGCACACCCCGTCTGCCCATGAGAGGCAGCAGCGCTGAGCGTGGCGGGCAGGCGGATTGCACGTCGGTGCCCGCGGCCGCCTGTGCTCTGTGCCCTAATCCCCACTGCTCTGCCCTGCCGAGGCGGGGGGCTAGGAAAAGCAGGGCGGAGCCTGGCAGTGTGCTCGGGGGGCAGTCGACCCTGCTCGTCCCCCGAAGATGCCGAACCACGTTCTGCCACGGGCCAGCCTCCAAGTCATCCTTTCCTGCCCGGCGAGGTGTGGGCAGTGGACGTCCGGGCCGGCGGGGACTTCGCTGGCCACCCAGTCCGGCCAGCGCGAGGTCTTGCCAAGGCGCGAGCGGGGCCTGGGGAAAGGAGGCCGCGGGGCACCGTGCCGCCCGCACCCGGTCCCCCGATTGGGGTGCCAGCCCCGCCTCAGCAAGCTGCTCCCCTCTCGTCCTCGCAGCCCGGGGAGGAGGACCTGCCTTTGGACCACAACGGCATGACAGTTCCGAGTGACACCGACTACCTGGACACGTGGGAGGTAGGCTGAGCCCGGGCGGCGTCTCCCATGGGGCCCTCTCCTGCTCAGGGACACTGGCCTGTGTGTCCTCGAGACGCACATGTGTCACACATGTACGGAGGGGACGCCAGGCTACGGGACTCAGAGCTCGGTGTCGTCTGGCTCGTCTGAAACCTGTTTTAGGGATAGCTGATCCAGACCACCCTTCACCCTAAAATGCTTATTCATTCTTTGGTTTAAAAATACCACAGGGTCATTACCAAAACTACAGGAAAATGTGAAAAAGAAAATTTCACCGTCCGTGCCCCGGCAGCCGGTGTCACCTCCCTGGTGACCTGCCGTCCCTGCGGCCCCTTCGTAGGCGTCTCGGGAGGGAAACCGTGGCCGCCGGTGAAGCCAGGGTGGGGCGGGGAGGAGAGGGGCCACGTCCGGCCTGCTGCAGGCGTCTGGGTGAGAAGGGGTGAGGCCTGCGATGAAGCGGGAGTCAGGAGGTGACAGGTGTGGGGCACGTGGCAGTGAATCCAGGGTGCGGGAGGCTGGCCCGAGCCCCGCCCACCGGGCACCTGGAGCCTGGTGGACCAGCCTGAGAGTGAGTGTGAGCGAGGGGACAGCACGAGTCCCCTGGGACCGCCCGGCCTCGGCCTCCCACTCCCAACAGCCAAATCGGCCGGACAGGGGTGACCCAGGCATCTGAGCTGTCAGCCACCCACGGCCCCGGGCCCAGGTTCACCGATGCTGGGCTGTTGGCGTCACACAGGCGAGGCCTGGGTGACGTCTGCGGTGCACACCGACTCTGGCCGCCAGCCCCACGGCCACTCAGCAACGTGCCGCCCGCTCGCCCCGGCGCAGGCCACACTCTTTCTGAAGCTGAGGGCCAGCCCGGCCTGCCGGTCAGGCAACAGCACAGGACTTCCAGGCGCTCTGCCCTCGAGCCCCGTCAGGCGGGGGGCAGTGCTGGGTCGGAGTGGCCTGCGTCGGCGTGCTGAGGGGGCGGCGAGCTAGGCAGTCGGCGGGCGTTCCCACGGGCACCAGGGCAGTCAGAACCATCACAGCTGCAGTGCCGAGTGTTAGCTCAGTGCCGTGCGCATGATTCGGTATGTCCTTAACCCTGTGACACGGATAATCGTCCCCTTTGGGCAGATGAGGAAATCGAGGCTTAGCGAGGTCATATCATGGTGCCCGAGACCCCCAGCCACTAACCGACAGAAACGTAGACCTCAGATGCTCATGACACGTCAAGTAAAATGTCCTCAGATGTCGAGCAGAGCCAGTTGCGGAATGCCGTGCGAAGGAGCGCGTGCCTCAGGTGGTCAGTGGAGTGGACGGCCACGCCACAAGTCGTTCTCGTCCCTGCTAGGCCATGGAGGACCTGGTGGACGCAGGGCTGGTGAAGGCCATCGGAGTGTCCAACTTCAACCACGAGCAGCTGGACAGACTTTTGAGTAAACCCAACTTGCGGTTCAAGCCACTGACCAACCAGGTGAGCTGTGGACGCCAAGCAGCTTTCGCTGACACAGCCGGCTTCTCCGCTGTCCCCACCGCATGCTGGAGACGAAAGCAGGGGCAGAGCACGAGGCAGGCTGTGGAAGGTGACACGGGGCAGTGGACGGTGACGGCGGGCGGGCGAGGCCTTTTTAAAGGCGTGTCTGTGAGGAGGTGGCATTGGATGGAAGGCGAGAGATGAGCGTCTCCCCCTGTGCAGCCGTGGGGGGTCAGCAGCTGTCTTGGGAAATAGCAGCAGGCCTGGCAGGCCCTCATCCCTCGTTGGTGATGGTCAGAGGCCGCCGGCCTCCCGGGGGAGAGCCAAGGGCCCCTCCCCCCTCTCCCCAGCCGAGCAGGTTGCTGCGGGAAACCGCGGGACAACCGAAAGGTTCTCAGACGCTGCTGAGACTTTAATGCTGCAGGATGAGGGGTAGTTTCATAGACTAGCTGGCTCTGTAAGGTGAAGGACATTTATTTTACTTAAACTTCTTATTAGCATCTTGTGTATTTGCAAAAAGTGCATACGTGAGATCAGAGTTTGGTACATGCCCATGACGGCCCTCGCCCTGGGAAAAACCCCACGGCCGGCGTCCCAGGAGCCCCCTCCCGCCGAGGGCTGCCCGTGTCTGACAGCGCAGGCTGGCCTGCGGACCGTGCCCGGACGTGCGACACGCGTGCTCCTCTGGGTCTGGCTCCCCACACGCAGCATGTGTGTCAGGTCCTCCCGTGTTCGCGCGGGGCCGTCCACCTTGTCCCCATGCGAGGGTCCCGTCTGCTGTCGAAAGGCCTTCGGGCTGTCCCACTTTGGGGACACTCCGAACAGAGCATCGCGTTCTGCACCTTGGTGTAAATGGCACTCCAAACCGAGGCACAGCAGACGCGGGAATCCCCGTGGCTGGGCCTCGCAGGCAGCTCGGTGAGCACACACGTGTGCAGCGACCAGAGCCAGGGCCGGCCACAGCCTCTCCGAGGCTCTGGCCACCAGCATGGGGAGCGGCCCACATCCAGCCTGCTGCCCCTGGTCTCCCCGCCTCCAGACCTCGGGCACACAGGCTGTTTCTGTGCAGAGCTGCTCCCGCCGTGTGTCCGGCATCGGCTTAGTGGTACTTTAAATCAGGGGCGTGCTGCCGCCCAGGCTGTGAGGTGGGGAGGCCTTGCCACCCAGTGGGTGGTGAACCCCAGCAGCGCCCCTTCGAGGGGTTTCTGGGGAGCCAGCGGCCTCTCCTTCAGGTCCCTGGCTGGGCCTCCTGGCCTGCGGGCACTGTCCGTGGTTCTGAACCCGCTCTGCCGCGTGTTTACTCTAAGCCTCTCCCAGCTGGAAGCAGGTGGGCACTCAGGACGTGCAGGAGGCGGGAGCCTGCTCTCGAGTTTCCCGAGCTGCCCCCGGGGGTTGGCCGCAGCGTGTTTGTCACGCGTGCCTCCCCTGCCTCAGTCATCCGCTGAGCACCTGCCGTCCACCTACATGTTGGGGAGCCAGGTGTCTGCGAGCAGAACCCAGGCCCAAGTCCCCGCCCCCATGCAGCACTCGCCCCAGTGGCCAAGCAGCCGGTCACAAAGAGCGACGACACCTGCGATGCCCACTAGTGGCCCGCGTACCGGGGCCACGGTGTGCCCTGACGCCATCCCTCAGGCCTGTCTACGGGCGGCACCTCTGAGCCCCGCAGCCCGGCCCTTCACTGCCAGGCGTGGGCCGCGGGCTTGGGATGGCCACGTGGCTCGTCGGGGGCAGGGCTGGGATGCCGACATGGGTCCGAGTGGTCTCGGTCAGCTGTGATTGTCCTCGCAGATCGAGTGCCACCCGTACCTTGCTCAGAAGAACCTGATCAGCTTCTGCCAGTCCAGAGGTGTGTCCGTGACTGCGTACCGGCCCCTCGGCGGCTCCAGGTAGGGGCGCGTGGCCGGAGTGGGTGCACGGTCAATGGAGGGTGAGCAAGGCGGGGAGACCTCAGCCACCCTGTGTGCTGGGGGGCCGGTGCCGGGAGCTGTCGAGGGCCTGGTCATGCATGAGGGGCATGACAAGCAGGAAGCGCCGAGCTCACACCTCGTGTCCACAGTCCTCTGCCAGCCCCATGAGGACAGGCCACATGTCTCCACCTCTGTGGAAAGGTCCCCCAGAACCTGAACTCTGCCCACAGCCCCCTGGGCCAGAGCTTGGGATCGTCCTTCCCAGCCCCCAGCCCACCCATCAGCAAGGGCGCCGGTCGTCTGCCTGCGACCTCAGAGTCCGTCTCCACCTCTGTGCCATGTCACCGCCCTCGTGACAGCGGCCCCTGACTCCTCCCAAGTTGGCTGGGTTCTCAGCCACCGTCCGCACAGCCGTGTCACCCTCCTGCTGACAGACTCTTCAGGTCCTGGCATGGCCTAGCGGTCCTGACAGGCCTGGCCGCCTCACCTCGTTCCCTCCTGCGAACATGCCTGCACCTAGGCCGTCACATGCCCTTCCCGTGTCTGTGCTTCTGCACTGTTCTCTTCACCCGGAAAGCTTGTTGCCATCTTTCTTTTTAATCTGGCTAACTCCAATGTCTAATGTAAGGCTTAATTCAGGGCCACCTCCTCCAGGCGGCCCTCCTGACTTCCTCTTATCCGTGCTTTGTCCACAGCCCTTGTCACACTATCTTGTCCATACTTTCTTCTCAGTCTCTCCCGCGTGGCAGAGCTACTGGTGTGCAGGGCTACACCTAAGTCGTGACTCTCGGCCCAGCCCCTAGCTTAGTGCCCAGGGCACGACAGCAGCACAGCAAAGGCCAAAATTGTTTGCTTTTGCCCGTGTGTCCCCCGGTGAGATGGGCCCGAGTGTGTGAACTTGGGAGAGGCTGAGTCGTATCCGCAGCTGAGCCTGGGCGGCAGAACCCAGTGGGACAGTGAGTGGAGGGAGGTGGCCAGCGCCCTGGGCCCACGGCCAGATGCAGTGGGCTCTGGTCCCTGCAGGAGACACTGAGGGCTGTTCCTCGCCCAGTGCGCGAAATGTTGATTAACTGCTTAATAAACATTCGCTGGACGATGGCTCCGCGGGGCGCTTCAGGCCTGTCCGCGGCTGGGCAGACGCCGAGGGGCAGGTCCGGGGCAGCCTCACAGCCGCAGAAAGGTCCGCGTGTCCACCGCACCGGCTTCCTCGTGGCAGTCGACGGCGGCTCGTCTGGGGCCACCATCCGTAGCCATCTGTTCTTGGCGGTGGCGCTGCAGGCCCCCAGGAAGAGCCCGGAAGCCGTGGCAGAGGCAGAGGCCTGCGCGCCCCAAGCTGCCTCCCGCGTCTCCAGACAGAGCACCACGTAGGCATGGGCAGTGCGTCCAGCCATGTTCCCCAGGTGTGAACCTTGACGTCCCTAGACAGCAGGTGTGGTGACAGGCTTTCCTGCACCACCCAGACATCCCGCAGGTGTTGGAGCCAGACAGGAGGAGCGCAGGGCTCCCACGGTGGAGGGGGTCTCGCCTTCCTGAGGGGCGGCGTGGGGTCTTAGCCCTGCCCTGTCCCCTGCAGCGAGGGGGTGGACCTGATGGACGACCTTGTGATTCAGAGCATCGCACGGAAGCATCAGAAGTCTCCGGCTCAGGCAGGTGGGGCGCCTGCTGGGCGGGGGACGCCGCTCGGCTTGCTCCGGGAGCCCTGGACCAGGTGGGGAGGACCCTTCTGGCCAAGCTGGTGACTGACCAGAGCTGTCTGGTGTTCCTCAGACCCCTGGGGCCGCATCCCTCAGCCCGCCCGCTGAGTGACCGGAAGAGGCATCTAGTACTCTCTCCTTGCTCTGAGGGCCTGTTGTTTGAGGACTGGACGTGGTCATGAAGTCTCGCTGAGGCACTGGCTGGTCCTCTGAGCTCCCAGGCCAGCGGCGTCTCGCCCCGTGCTGGTGGCACAAAGTGACGTTTGTCCCTAAGGCTCTGGAATGGAGAGTGTGTGGTCACAGCATCCGTGGCCCCGACAGTGGGCTTTGTGCACAGAAAACGTGACCCTCGGGGAAGCAGCTGGACCCCGTCCCCATGTGACCCCGTCTCATATTAGGCTTTTTTTCCTGCAGATATTGATCCGGTTTCAGGTCCAGAGAAATGTGATCGTCATTCCCAAGTCCGTTAACCCAAAGCGGATTCTCGAGAACATTCAGGCAAGTGTCTTCCTGGGTGTCAGAGAGCTGGGGCCCCGTGTGAGCGGGAGCCTCTCGCCAGGCCACAGCGTGGGGACCGGAGCTGAGGCCGTAGCCCAGGCTGCAGACAGGGTGGAACGGGGAGGGAGGCGTGGTGGACCAGGGTGCCGGCCCCGCTCGGCCACACTGCCCATCGTCCCCGCTGCCGGGGCCAGGCTCTCCAGGCAGAGCCACCAACACGGAGTCCCCGCCTCTGCCGCACGCGCAGAGGGGCTCCTGTGGCCGGGGCCGGTCCCTTCCTGGGCGCAGGGGACCATCTCTCCTGGCCCTCGGGCTGGCTGTCCTGTGTAGAAGCTGCGAAGCAGGAACAAGTCGCCGGCCCCGGGTGTGTCAGGGCCAAACGGGGGCAGCCGAGCACACGGGCCAGCAAGACACCTGCGGGTCACGCGTGTCACAGCCACTGTGGAGTCACAGGGCCTCCCTAGCTGCTCGGGGTGGAATAGATGTTTTGGGGGATATTGGGACATTTTGGGGTGTTTCTGCAATCGTGGGGAACTTCTTTGCTGCACCTTTGGACTGCTCTGTATACCCCTCGCTCCTGAGGGACAAATAGCGCACACCCCATCTTTCCAAGGGCTCCAGACAGCCACATGCCAGTGCCTCTGGGAGCAGAGGCCGAGGGCCGGGGACCGCAACGGGTGTCACAGAAAGTGTCCCCCAGGCGTCCGGCTCAGCACCCCACAGTGGCTCGTGCTCCGCCGAGTGTCCCCTGCGTGAGCCGTGGATATCGTGCTTCGGTTCCAGGTATTCGACTTCGAGTTGACAGAACAGGAAATGAATGACATTCTAGGCCTGGACAGGAACCTGCGACTCTGTGCCTTCGACACGTGAGTGGGCTCCGCCACCGCTGGGCACAGGCGCCGTCACCCCCGACGGCCGGTCCCCAGACGGCCGCTTGTGACACTTGAGGCTGATTAAGGCTTGATCTCAGAATCGTCACTGTTCGGGGAAGGACCCCTCAGTGAGCCCAAGGACGAGGGTCACGTGCCAGGGACCATGGAAACACGTAACTCGGTCACACAACATTTCTCGTACACTGAGAGTCTCTCTCTGTTTCTTCGCCATTTATTTTCTGGTCTCCAGAACCAAAAACCACAAGGACTACCCCTTCAACACAGCGTTCTGAGGCGTGGACGGGACAGCGCCAGGGGCCCCGGCCTGACGCCGTTCGAGGGGCCAGCGCCCAGACTGCGGCCTTCGGGTCCTGACGGAGCCGGCCATGGGGACGTGAGTGGCTGACCTTCATGACAGACCACCGCTCCAGAGCTGGCTGATGGTGTACGGGGGAGGGAGTAGCCTGAGCCACCCACCTGTGCCCTGTGTCCCCACCTCTCACCCCTCCCCCGTCCCCCTGGTGCCTGGAAGGGAAGCAGGTGAGCTGGGAGCAGCCTTCCGTCCCCGAGCCCTGAATTCTGATGTCAAAATGTCACTGCTCAATAAAGCCTTCGGAGCCAGCGTCAACACCCTGCCTCCACGGCGTATCCGGGGCAACTGCTCATGCTGTCCCCTGTGCATGGGTATGGCTTCCTGCCCGCACGGTCGCTGTCCATGGGGAGTCGGTGGCTCCTGGGCGTCTGCCTGGCACCCCATCTCGGGCTGCGTCTGAGCCCCACCGGTGCCAGGGAGGAGCAGAAGCCCAGAAACGCTTTCGTCACCCAGTGGTGACTGAGTCTGCAGTCTTGGCCTATTTCCGGCCGGGTGCCCTGCCTGCCTTCAGTGTGGGAGGCCGGCTGCCTGCTGTCATGCTCCAGGTCACCGCCCCAACTTCCTTCGTGTTCTAGCCTCGTGCACCTTCTCAGTGGGGAGAGGGGACGGGGTGCTGGTGGCAGCAGCGGGACGAGCTTCTGAGGCCAGGAGGCAGGCGGCGAGGGGCCCGGGCGGAGTCCAGGGCTCCCCCAGCACGTGGTGGGAGAACAGCACACTCTCCCTGATCCCACGGGTGGCCTGGAGCACTTGCCCCGGGCTCTGGTGGGAAAGAGACCCCCAGCTGTCCCCGAGCAAGCCATCAGCGGAGACCGAGGGCCCTTAGCCGCAGCCCGCGTGGCTGAGGATCTGTGCAGACCACCGAGCCCGGGGCATGGGGTGTCCAGCCCCCAACCTCTGCTCTAATGCCTACACGCTGGACTCTTCCGCTGGGCTCACAGGAGAGGGGCACCCACCCAGGCCCCTCGCCTTTCCCCAGGGCCTTGGTGACACTGCCTGAGGACTCCCCTTTTATCTAGTCACTGTTTGGTGTAGAGGTCATAAAAGCCCTCGACGACATGAAAACAGGCCTCTGCCTGAGTGTCCAGAAGGGGCCCATGGCCTCCCTGCTCTGGTCCCGCCTGCGTAACAGCAGAGGCTGGGCGGGGGCTGGGTCCCCACTCCCCGTGTCAGCCTGGCTCTCACCCCCACGCACCGCAGGTCCTGGTCACCTGCGCTGGCTCGGTCCTCTAAATCAGGGGTCCCTAAACTGTCAGTCTGTGGACCAGTACCAATCCGCGGCCCGTTAGGAACCAGGCCACACAGCAGGAGGTGAGCAGGAGCGAGCGAAGCTTCATCTGTATGTGCAGCCGCTCCCAGCGCCAGCATCACCGCCTCAGCTCCGCCTCAGATCCTCAGGCATCAGATTCTCACAGGAGCAGCGGTCCCTGGGGCCACAAAGGTTGGGGACCACTGCTAAAGTCACTGCAGACACAGAACTAGTGGACGCGCAGGGGAAGTACAGGCTTAGGGACCTTCGAGCCTCTGGTCACAGCGTTTTGGTCAGCCAGCCGTACGTAAACTCGCCCTATGTGCGTTCTGCCTAAAGACACCTATTTTGCATGCATGGTGTTGTCATTGGCTCTGAACTCACAGCCAATAGCACTGTCACTCGCCCCTGGGCAAAGCTGACCTGACGCATCTCTTCGTGAGGCACAGCACAGCCACTCGCGCTTAGGGACAGTAGACAGCATTCTGCCTGGCTTTTGGGACCATTGTTTGAAGCCGCTGTAGATTCCTTTACCCGTCTGCTTATCATCTTCAAGAATGGATCGCCAGATGCTCCCTGGGTATGTTAACTGTAAGAACAATTCTGCACGATTGGCTAATAGAGATTTTTATTAATAACAGTATTTTTCTATTTAATGAAGTCATTCTGCTTGATTCAGAAAGCGAAGAAATTTGAGAAAAGCTCAATGAAAGAAAGTAAAAGTGGCTGTAATTTCCTTTATAAAAATACAAACATACTGGGTATACAGTTCGTTTAGCTGCTCACTTAATGTTTTAATAAGCAGTATCAGTAAATATCATGCAGCCTTTAATTTTGTATGTTTTAAGCTACGTAATTTTAACTCATCACACTCTCGTCCTATCTGATCTAATAACTCCCACATGTTACACTGTCTCCTTAGCACCGTAAATACTTCACACCTGCATGCTGGAGAGGCTGTGACTGCCATTCACACACACATAAGCCTGGAGAGAATGCAGTGCCCACGGGGCCCCTGGTCCAAAAGTTGCTGCCATTTTTATATCACTTTATATTTTATAGAAACGTTTTTACCAATTTTTAAATAGCTTTTTTACTAGGATCATTTTGAATAGCAAAATCACCAAGAGTCACACGAACGAGAAGCCCTGGCACTAAACACACCGTGCAGGGGACACGTGCACACAGTGAGAACTGAAAGAAGGCACAGCGTTACCTCCTTCCTCCCCCGTGGGAACCAGCGCAGGTGGCCCCAATTTCGGTCACTCTGAGCGAGTAGCACAATCAGGAAAGCTATTGGCTAAACTCGCCACCAGGGGGCGCCAGAGACCGACTAGTGTTCAGATTCACCACAGCTCTGAAGGCCAAGGTCATCTTCGCAAAGTCAATTCTGTTTTGAGGGTAGGTGGGTTGGTTTGTATTTCCTTCCCACATCCCACCCCCGCCTGCGGACACGCTCCACAAGGGAAGGCACGTCCTGTGTCACACAGCTGGTTTGTGTCCCCGGTGACTCGGGGACAGGGCGTGCCCTCGTCCCAGCGGGCATCGGCTTCTACCTGAATGGATACCCTAGGGCAGCAGGACATTAAGGCACACAGAGCCAGGAAGGAGATGGCCTGTGCGTTTCAGGTCCAGAAAGGAGGCTGGTGGCCGGCGGACATCAGGGCCGCGGGCAGTCAGCGGAGGGGGCGGGCGGAGGCAGGCGGTGAGACGCACCTGTTTTATGACAGCCCAGACTGTCCACGGCAGGGGTTAAGGGTCCTCTGCACCTCAA
>NW_024344378.1:2478119-2483366 GCF_902729225.1 Pteropus medius
CACCACCTGGAGTACGGTGTCACTGCCTGGCGTATGGTGTCACAGTCTGCCATATGACGTCAGAGCCTGGCACTGGTGTCACCGCATGGCATACAGTGTCACCGCCTTGCATATGGTGTCACCACCTGGAGTATGGTGTCACCGCCTGGCGTACGGTATCGCCACCTGGCATGTGGTGTCACCGCCTGGAGTACGGTGTCGCCGCCTGGCGTATGGTGTCACCACCTGGCGCATGGCATCACTGTCTGTCATATGATGTCAGCGCCTGGCACTGGTGTCATCACCTGGTGTACAGTGTCACGGCCTGGAGTACAGTGTCACCACCTGGCGTACGGTGTCACCACCTGGCATACAGTGTCACCGCCTTGCATATGGTGTCACCGCCTGGTGTATGACATCAGCTCCTCGCAGCGGTGCTTCCCGTGACTCTCCCCATCCTTCGTTATATTATTTCTCCCTACAGATGGGATCCACCATGCAATGTTATTATTTTTCCTTGAAATGCTCAGTTTTCTCTTAAAGAATTTAAGCCATGGGGAGCATCTCGCGCACCCCACCCCCCGGCTCCCTCCGCCTCGCTGTCTACGGCATCTCCTGTGCCCCATTCCGCATGAAGAAATTCCTTTGAACTTTCTTTGTTGAAACTTTTTGTTTTCATTGGTTCCAGCCATGTTTGTAATTGCTTATTGAAACAAGTTTTTTCGTGGCTGCTTTAAAATCTTTGTCGGATGATTCTGATACCGGGGTCCCCGTGCTGTAGGCATCTGTTGCTTGTCTTTCATTCAGCTCGATACCTTCCCGTTCTTGGTATTATAATTTTTTATTGACATCTGGACATTTGGGGTATTTTGTATTAAGTTTCAGATCCCTTTAAAAGGTCTGATAAGATTTTATAGTGTGGTAAATTCGTAGAAAAAGGGGAAAAATGTAAGAACTACAGACAAGTGAAAAAGTGGACTTTGAAAATTTGAAAGTGCAGTAAATGATGACCTGTTCTGAGAGATCACATCCCCTGTGATCACGTCCCGGGATGTCAGCATTTCGACCCCAGGGACACGGGGGGAAAAGCAGAAGAAGAGAACAAGAAACCCAAAGCAGCGGTTGGTTGGGTTGATTGAATACATCTTTATTTACTTTGTGGGGAAAAGACTGGCTTTAGAATCTTTTATTTCTTGATCCTGGGACTCCAGCCGTACTGCGACCAACTGGGCATGGAGGAAGCCAAATACCTTCTCATCCTCCCGATGTCTCCAATAATCAACCGAAATAAACAACGGGAGCGCCCACAGATGCTGTCGTTAATATTCATCAAAAAACGGATAATTCGGATCATCGCGGAAGCTGAAAGAGAGGGGGTCTCGGTCAAGTGACTGTTTCTGGGCTGGGTAAAGGGTTTCTTTTAAAGTGACTTAAGCATGAAAATTAATGTAATTTTCTCTTAGTACAAACTGAACTAGTTACTGTGGCGTTTTACTGTAATACATTGTAAAAAATAGATGCGCTTACAAGCACTTGGGCAGCGACATGAAAATAAACCGATATAGTCTAATTTTGCAGCTTACGGAGATACACTATTTCTGTTGGTCTTTTAAACTCCCAACGCGGCAGAAATGAATTCTGCCTCTTTTAAATGCCAATGCCAACCTGGTTTAATATATAAAGTTAACAAATATCTCACGGTGATGATGAGGAAGGTGATAAAAACGTCACCGCTATTGAATGTTTTCAGGCACTCAGAAATCATTTATCTATGCCTCTACTGAATGAAACATTATATATTAGACCCGGAGATGGATAAGTGATTATAATACAAGTCACTTCAACAGATCCTTTTTCGGCAAGGAGCGTAAACTCCAATATAATCATTTTTGAGATAGAAAATGCTAGCTTGCCGAATGATTATTATTAAGTAAGATTACTGATATTAATTATTAAGGATTACTACCTGCTCCTCTACTCTCTCTCCTTTCTTCCCAGCTACCATTTTGTTATTCATTCAACCAATATTCATTGATTACTCAAGGAAAGAGTCACTTTTTTAAAACCCTGCCCTAGAAATCTAACATTCTGTAGTAAATGGAAAATACACCAAAGGCGAGTGAGCTCTATGGCGTGTTAATTAGGAATATGAACCAAGAGAAAAATGAGTCAAGGCCGAGGGAAAGGAAGCGCTGGGCATTTCCAGATGGTGTGACGATGACGGGAGCAGAGAGCCTGGCTTCGCGAGGGACAGCGGGCGGCCTTGGGGCTGCGCTGGAGTCAGAGGGGACAGCGGTAGGACATGGAGGCGAGACGTGGCGGGAAGCAGACCTTAGGTCATGTGAGGAACAGCTATCAGGAGGCAAAGTCCACGACTGGGTTTACTGTGTAACCCGCTGGCCAAAGCACAGAGGCCAGGAGAACAAAGTGTCTAGGACCCGGGGCTACTGTGAGCCTACTTGGGGGGCTACAGACACCATGGCTGGCGAGGTGTTCGAGATGCTTCTTAGCCATCCAGGCGGGGCTGAGCGCGCGAGGCCTATCTCTAGTCCAGACTTAGGCCTCAGCAAATTAAAGCAGGGAGGGCAGCAGTATCTAAAAAATAATTCATTGGTTTAAATATTTTAACCTATTTTTCTTTCTGAAGAAAAAAAGTCGTACACAATGAACTTATTAGATGTGAAAAGAAAAAGAAAAATGAGCACCAGGTCAGATAGCGATCTAATTGCAATTTGTTCACTAGTATTATCTTTCGGGGGAGTCTCCTCGACTCCCTAAAGCAGTTCCAAAGCTCCTCCCGCCCCCACCCGCGCGGCTGCAGAGGGACAAGCCCCTCACTCACTCTGTTTCCTGCAAATAGCGAATGTTCCTATCGAGGCCGTCAAGAGTTTCCATATCCTCCGCTGTCAACTGGAAATCAAAAACCTGTCAGAAACGAGAGAAGATCGATGTCTCACCTGCCAGACACGGACGGGCAGATGGGCGTGAGGCTTTATGCGGCTTCTCGAGACAGCGGGCAGGACCCCAGGGGTCCCTCCCAGGCACACGTCCTGGGAGTCTGTGCGTTCAGACCGCGGAGGCTGCGATTCCGCGGTCGGTGGCTGTGGCTAAGGAACCCTAGAAACAGCTGAGCCTACCTCTCATCCGAGTCCTTCATTTCGCAGCTGAAGGAATCGAGGGATGACTTACCAGGGCCCCTGAGACCCCAGCCGGACCCTGTTTTGCTGCGCTCTCCACCCCACGCCCCCTCCCCTGCAGCAGGGGGAGGGTGGACGAGTTAAACACAGCGCTCCGCGTGCACACAGCGTGCAAGGGGACGCGCTTTGCCCCCGACACACCAACGGCCCGCCCCAGGGGACGCGCGGGCCCCTGCCAACCCCTGCTGCCCACGGCCCTACTGTGCACCTGGAGATTCTCCCGCATTCTCTTCTCGTTGAAGCTCTTGGCCAAGACCACCAGCCCCCGCTGCAGCTGGTACCGCAGCGCCACCTGGGCTGGGGTCCGCCCGTGCTTGTCAGCGATGGCCTTGATTACGGGGTCCTGCAGGAGACCCGGGAGGTTCTTGCTTATCCTGGGAGGGGGGCAGAGATGTGTCTGAGGCTGCACGTCCATTCTAGTGGGGGCCGCCGGCCCAGGCTGGGGGTGGGGAGTGCTAATTCTCTAGAATCTTCCTTATTACCCTTTGGCTGTCTCGAGGTCTGGTTTTGCTTCTTTTGGTAAATGCAAAGGGCAAGAGAAAGGCAGAAAGGGAAACTCGGGGACCACTTCCGTCTGAAACATTTCTGAGAAATTCAGTAAAAGATTGAACAAGACGACAAAATTGCTGTCTAAACGAAGACCCAATAATAACTCCCATCATACTCAGGCACCAGCTACGTTACAAGAATTTGCCATTCTGAAAAACGCTTTCAATCAGCTCTCAGCTTTGCCATCAATGCTAAAAGCTTGCATGTCTCTCTTCCTCCTGAAGAGAGAAAAGAACTAAAATGTTCGAAAGCAGTTACTGGTCTCACGTCACTCAGCTGTCGAGTGTCGACCACGGCTCCGGCTTTCTTTGTCACCCGTCAGAGCGAAAGCTTCTGGTGCCACGAGCATTTTAATCAGTAATATTACGATTCGGTAATGTTTCGTTGAGTGTCTATGATGCAGGCTGGGGAAGGGCTGACAAAGATGAACTATTCCTAGTGCCTGTTCTCACGCCCCCTGGACAGCTAAGGAAAGACCCCCGTGGGTACCACATGGACGGTGAGAGTGACCTCACAGAGCCCATTACCACTCCTTCTCCATGTCGAAGCCCAGGGCACCAAAGGCGACCAGGACGATGTCCTTGGACTTGCAGAAGTTCAGCAGCTTGCTCTGGTTGAGGTATGGGTGACATTCCACCTTCGGAGCACCAAGCAGACGGATGAGATTATGGGAACAGCAACGTCCCGTTTCCCGGGAGCGCACAGTGCTGCACGGGACACTGTCAGAGGCGCTTAGGAATATCAGCCACCAGCTACGAGGGTCAACACCTGACTGTCACCCATGCGGAGCTCTCAGAGGCTTCTCGCTGGCCCTACCCAGAGATCTCAATGCTCCATCGTGGGAGACAGGCTCAGAGGACAGGGCCACCTAGCTCAGTCCCCCCACTGTCCTTGGGCCTGCCCCACATGTCACCCTGCCCTGCCCCACAGCCAGCAGCCTCGACCTGGCCAAACTCTTTCCCTTTGCAGCCCAGGGGATGTCCAGCTTCTCGGCAAGGCCCCCCGTGAAAGCACCTGCTTTCTTCTCCCTAATGGGCGGCCTCAGAGGCAGAGGTAAGCCTCCCAGGGGACGCCGAGCACACCCTTCTAGACCTCTCTTGACCCTTTCATCTGGAAATAAGGGGAAAAAAGCCTTACTGATACTTAACACACGGATTGACTGTCACCCTCTGAGTCCGCACGGAGGGAGTTTAAAAGGGGAGAGAAGCAGAGCTCGTGGCCGGGAACCTCGGCGCCCACACGAGGGGCGTGTGCCTCTCCCTGAAGCGGCCCTCTTAATCGAAAAAGAATCTGTACGGCGGTAAAACACGCTTGACATAAACTCACCGTTTTAACCGTTTTTAAGTGTACGGTTCAACGGTACTGGGTTCGTTCACGACATCCGAGAGTGATTTTTTGCTATTGAGAGGCACGATGACACAGAACTCGAGAGGTGTTAAAACTCAAGGTACACTAGCCACCCCCTTTCATGCACGCATGCCCCAAAGCCACCAGCCTTCCACGAGGGAGAGAAGCCAGTGGT
>NW_024344378.1:2483471-2495259 GCF_902729225.1 Pteropus medius
GGCGGGCCGGGCCGGGCCGGGCCGGGCGGGCGTCGGGCTCACCTGGTTGCAGACGGGCTTGTACTGGAGCCCGGGCTTGTTAATGATCAGCTCCAGCTGCCTGCGGTTGAAGTTGGACACCCCGATGGACCTGGTGAGACCCGCCTCCTTGCAGTTCTCCATGGCCTGGGGAGGAGGCAGCTGTGAGGGGTCACGAGTGGGGTGCGGGGAGCCTGGGGGCTGGGAGCGGGAGACACTGTGAGGCGCAGGGAGAGGAAGTCTCGAAAGGCACAGGTGGCCGTACACGAGACGGGGGGGTCGCCCTGGTGGGAGGAGAATGAAAAGTAAAGAGATGGAAAAGGTGGGCGAGAGGATAAGAATCGAGTGGCCAGGCCAGGCCAGGGCCAGAGGAGCCGGCCGAGCGCCTGGGGAAGCGTGGCCGGGCGGGGGCGATCCTCCATCGCCTCCCTGCGCCCGAGCGCCGCCCCCCGCACCCCGGCACCCTCACGGCGCCGACCTCCGGGGGCAGAGATCGCGGCCGCATCGGCCGATGTCGCCTCTCTACTTGGAAGTCGTCAGCAAGTGTTTACTGAATTCAATGGGCGACTTCAGATACCCTGGCAGAGGGACGCGAGGGACGCGCCAGAGTCTGCGCGGGCGGCGGAACCGGACGGGCCCCGCTCCCACCCCACACCGGCCCCACGCCCGAGGCTGCTCTCACCTCCCACGTGGCACACAGGTCCACCCGGTCAAAAATGACTCTGCCCTGTGTGTCCTTCGGAAGTTTCTCTTCCCCAAACTGAAACATAGGAAAGAAGCTGTTCGGGGCCCGTAGACCTTGAGGCTGATGCGACAGCCTATCCTCATTCTTGGGAAAGAACCGTGTGTAGCGAAGACGTGGTCTAGAAATTTGTGTTTTAACTCTGAAGCTTTAATAAATACCGTTTGTGCCGAGGACAACTTAGGACACCCAGGACACCACCCCGGGGGAGCTCGGGAGGCAGCCAGGGTTTGGCAAGCCCTTTGGTCCTGGACTCCTACCCGCTTCCCTCCCGGATGAGGTCACACGAGGGAGCGACTTGTCGGCAGCTCAGGGCTGTCTCCCCCTCTTGAAATGTCCTCGACCTCAACTGGCCACATGGGGACGGTCCCCACATACAAGGTTGAAGTCCAGGAGCACAGGGCCTGGGAGATACAGGACTGAGGTCGAGACCGGAGAACTCTCGCCATTGGGGGGCTGGAACAGCAAACTCAGATGGGGGTGGTCACAAAAAAGGGGGGGACCTCAAAGCATCGTCTGTGTTTCTTCTCGTTTCCACAAACTATATCCCCTCTGTTTTCAGCTTCGATTCTTCAATCGATAACCAGAGTAAAACGATTTCTGCTAACCTTCAAAGCTACTGGAAAATGAATAAGGTAAAGATCCACATAGCTCAGCTGAAGTTTCTTCAGGGACCTTTCCAGGTTGGTTTGGACAAATTCTGGACGAAGACAGGTGCTCCACAGCTGCAACAATCAAAAGTGGGATTATTTCTTCAGGACTCCCTAGGAGAGATTGAATTAAAATAGCAAATAACCATCAACAACCATAACCCGCTGAGAGTCGATGGCCAGTGACGAACCACCCCGTGAAGCTCGTGAGTTCTTCATCGATTTTGTGAGATTACTATTTGTCCTTCATAGGAAGGAGAAATAAATATTTATTGACCAGGTGATAGGTTGAGATACGACGGCTAAAGCTCAGAGAGGTTAAAAAACTTTTTTCAGTTAAGAAATTTCACAAGGTCAAATATATAGACTATTAAAGAGCTAAAACCGGTTATTAGTTTCCAAAAACTAAATGGCATTACCTCATACCATAGCTAAGAAAAGATTAAGTCACTGTGTCAAAACTTGAGCATGTCCGAGTTGGAAAAGCCAAATCTAGTCCTGAATTTTAAAAAATATGATAATGACGGCTATCTAATAACAGCTTTTAAAATATATGAATTTTTTAGCATTTAAAATATATTAAATGCTTTTTAAAAAGTTCTATACGTACTTTTCATGTAACGCTCCTGAAAATCCTGTGATATAAATACTATCTGCATTTCACAGCCTGAGGTTTGGTGGGCCTAAGTCCAAGGTCACACATGTAGCAGGATTCAGACGTGGGAGCTCTGACTACAGGAGCCACGTCCCGGCCGGCAGGCCCCCAACCAGCCCCCTGGCTTGAGGTCTGACAGCCAACGAGCTTGGGCTGAGCGAGGACAGGTGCCTCCGAGAGTGGGAGCCACGGACGCACACAGAGCACCTTCGTAGTGAAGAAGAGGTCGTTCCTTGTCACCGTGCCGTCGGCCATCTTCTTCTGGAGGGCCCGGCCAACCTCCTCTTCATTCTGGTATACGTAGGCCGAGTCGATGTGGCGGTAGCCAGCGCTGATGGCTCTCTCGGTGGCCTCTTCTACGTTTCTATTAGCCACCTGGGACAACGTGAAAAGGCGAAGACCTGCTTGATTCAGGAAGGGCCATCGAGGGAACCTGTGGCTTGTCTAAGGGCGAGGCAGCTGGAGGTGACAACACTAGAGGTCACTTCTAGCCGGCGGTGAAAGCGTCACGAGTGACTCTGAAGGAAAGAAGCCCTGATCGGTTGTGGTCGCCAGCTCCTGTGGGGCAGACGCGCGCCCCTTGGCACCAGCGACCCCCCAGTGTGGGGGAAAGAGGCAACCGAAGCTCGTGAGCAGACGGCTGGGGCTCGCCCTCCGCCTCCTGGTCTGCAGACGTAGGCCGTCTGCAGGCTTTTTAAGTCTCCAGAATTGTTTCCCACCCTCACCCCCTCTACCTCACTCCGTAATTAAAAGGTCTCTCGGGTGTCTTGTCACGTTTTTCAACTCCTGGTGGAGATTCGCTGACCGTCCACAGGTCGAGGGGCCAAATCAAAGGAAAAGCAACACTCCCCACCACTGTCCTCCCCAGTCACACCGCGTGGCGCTCGCGTGAGGGGTCCAAGCCCACGGCCTCCCTTAAACAACCGAGAACTTCACCGAGAGCCTCTGAACCCGTGCTGCTGGGAGGTCGCGTGCGAGGACCAGGCCACACGCGACGTCCCGCGCCCCACACCCACGGAGACTTTCCCAGTGCACGGTCCTAGCCGCCCGGCCTCCGAGAGACCGTCTCCATCCCCATCCCTGGGCCACCAAAACTCTCTCGGGCATGAATCACGTCTCTCACTCTCTCTCCAGGTCCTTTTGCCCCAGAGATTTCCCTGCGTGTCCTGTGAGTGTGGCGGACAGGGACGACTGGACGTTGGAAGTCACAGGAAAACTTCGCCACGGGCGAGCTTGCTGCGGCGATCCTGACCACGGGGTTTTATTCCTCCCACTCTATGTGAAGTGGCTCCGACCGGACAGCAGGGTAGAGTGACAGACACGGACCTGCTTGCCCCTGAACCGCTGAGTGGTGACCCCCTTCCCTGTCCCTTGATCTGGCCACTCCAGGTGTGGTGCTCGGAGCAGCAGCAGGACCCTTGGGAGCTCGCTGGGATGTGGGCATTGGCACCTTCTCCCGGACTTACGAGGTCAGAACCTTTGCAGGCGGGGTCCCCAAATCTGCATTTCTAACAAGATCCCTGGGTGTTTACACCTATTCAGATTGAAAAGTATTGACTTACTGCACAAAAATCACCTAACCCGGGGAGAAATCCTACACATCGTAACACATCTTACAAATGAGGAAAGGGAGGCCCATTGGATCTTTCAGATCCGCACGGTGACTGGCTCCGATCGGGACCCCGCCTGTCTCCTGAGTCCCCAAGGCCGCCGTGATCACCTTAGTTGCAGCGGAGGTGCCAAACCCCAGTACGGGCATGAAGTGTCCGTCGTTCAGCTTCATGCTGAGGTGTCTTCCTAGACTCATCTTCGTTCACTCTTCTGGCTAAACAAACCAATTTTCTTTACTGAGAGAAATCTGCACAGGGAAGAAAACAGTACAGCTGCTATTTTTAGCAGCTTGAATGAAATATGAGTCAAATACCATGAAATCACCGCTTTTAAATTACGCGAGTCGATGGCTTTTCGTATACTCATAGAATCATTTCCACTAGACTACCGTAGAGCATTCTCATCATCCCTAAAGAAACCTCATACTCGTTAGAAACAACTCCCCATTCCCCGCTCCCTCCAGCCGCTGGCTTTGCAGACAGGCGATCTACCAGATGCGGAGTTTAAAACGCTAGTTATAAGGATGCTCGACAAACTTAGAAAAGAACGGATGAACTCGGTGAGAACTTTAACAAAGAGACAGAAAACATAAAGTGGAGATGGAAAATTTAAAAGGGAACCAGTCAGAAATGAAGACTACAACTGAAGAGTCCGTGACAGGGAATCAATAGACCGGATGAAGCAGAGGATCGAATCAGTGATTTGGAAGACAAGGTAGAAGAAAACACCCAGTCAACAGCACCAAGAAAAAAGTATCCAAAAAAAAAAAAAAAAATACGAGGATGGTTTAGGGGCCTCTGCGACAACGTCAAGTGTACCAACGCTCGCATCATAGGGGCACCAGAAGAGGAGAGAGAGCAAGGAATTGAAAACCTATTTGAAGAAATAAGGACGGAAAACTTCCCTTACCCGGTGAAGGAAACGGACACACGAGCCCAAGAAGTACAGAGTCCCAAATAAGATGAACCCACAGGGGCCCACACCGAGACACCTCGTCATTAGAATGCCCAAGGTCAAAGACCAAGAGGGAACCTTCCAAGCAAGAGAAGGGCAGTTAGTTACCCGCAGGGGCACTCCCCTAAGACGGTCAGCTGATTCCTCCGCAGAAACCCCCCGCAGGCCCGAGCGACCGGCACGAAGTATCCAGTGATGAAGAGCAAGGACCTGCGACCAAGGTGACTCTACCCAGCCAGGCTATCGCTGAGAAGCAAACGAGAGATAAAGAGTCTGCCAGAGAAGAAAGAAAAAAAAAAAGCTGAAAGTGAGAGAAGACCTTGTTAAATCATTTATCGAATGCTACGAAAGAATAAACAAACATGTTCAATTCTATAACTGACACAGTGTACTATTAAAACTTTTGCATGCAAAGAGTTAACAGAGTTAATAGGCAAATGATAAATTGGGAGACTGCTTAAAAATCAGATGAAAGGGAGCTGATATTTATACCCTAAAAGAGTTCGTAAAAATTGACAAGGAAAAGACAAATCAGTTATAAAAATTGGACTACAATTTTGCGGAGACATGACACAGAAGAAAAACCCAAACGGCCACGGGCACAGTACGAGGTGCTTAGATGCACTCATCATTAGGAAAAAGCAAATTAGAGTAACAAAGAGATTTCAGATTTTAGCACCCCGATGGGCGAAAATTTCAATGAGTCGCGTTTTGTATTGTGAGTAAGAAAGCAATCTGACAGATTGCGGCTAGATACGTGAAGCTGAATTTGCAAAGCAATCTGGCGACAACACTTGAAACAAAAGCTTCATAAACCCTTTAACCACTAAGTCCTGATTCCACAGAAATTAAAGCTCCTGCAACATGGCACACGTTGGGGTAGTTAAACAATGCTGGGGACCGAGTGACCACAGGGAAATCACGAGATGATCGTGGCGCATTCGCTCCCGGTGGTGTTTGCTACACTAGCGCACTTGGGGTGTCTACGTGCCAAACAGGAAGGTGTGTACAGCTGTCCCCCTACCCGCGGGGACACCTTCAAAGACCCCCAGGGGATGCCTGAAGTCGTGGGTGGCATGGAACCTTGGAGGTCCTGTAAGTTTGTCCCATACGTATGTGCCTACGATAAAGTTTCATTCATAAGTTAGGACAATGAGCGCTTAACGACAGTGACAGACCATTAAATAGAACAGTTGTAACAATAGGCTGTCACAGAAGTTATGGGACGTGGTCTCTCTCCGCCTCAGTCCCTTACTGTCCTGAGCTCCCCCCCTCCTTGTGATGACTGAGAGATGGAGCGCCCACACGGTGAGGTGCAGCCAGGGGGAGACGCTGGACGAAGGGGGTCCACGCCCGGGGCGGGACGGAGCAGGACGGCGGGATCTCGTCACACTGCTCCGAACGGTGTTTACCTCTGGGATTTCCCATGTAATACTCTCAGACCGCGGTTGACTGTGGGGAACCGAAACCGTGGAAGGCAAAACTGCGGATAAGGGGGCTGCTGTATCAGGGTCCGGTTTTACTAGCCATGACTACACCTTCCACAGGTCACATATGTATAAGACGAGCATGAAGAAAATTTGGAAGGCGCTTGCTAAGCTGTCAACATTTCACCCCTTATTATGAGGGTTGCGGAAAAGGGTCTAGTGGAGAAGAGGGCTTGGAGGTACAGCCAAGCAAAAAGAAAGATTTCAGCTGAAGACATGATCGTTTATGTGTTTATTTAAAGTTATACGTTTATAATTTTTCTTTATATGTAACAAAATTAAATAAATCCAGTAAGTGAACCAAATTTCAGAGGCGATGGATGAGAACGCGCTCGGGACAAGGGAGGAGTGTGTGCGAGCTCACGGCTGGTCACCTGTCACCGGAACCGGCCCCTCAGCGCCACAGGGGGAAAGCCTGCCATCGGAGCATGGTTTCCGGGTGCAAAGCTCCGGGCGCTCACGTCGACGTGGGTGTGCGGACACGTCCAGCCGTGGATGTGGAAAAGCACAGGTCAAAGCAGAGATAGTTGTCCAAAGCAGAGATAGTTGGCGTGATTTTTGCATGCTCCCTGGCCTTTCGATGTTTGCTCTGGGAGACCAGCCAGCCAGGTCGCAGTGGGCTGCCACCACGGCCTGCTGACCTCTCTCCTAAGCCACAGTTAAAGTTGCAGACCTCGTACGGGTTGGAATCAGAGAGGAAGCATCCGAGCACGGTTTTAAGTATTTGAGAGAAAAGAAACACTCATTTCTCAACGCAAACACAAACCCTTCTCGAGATGTGAAACGGGCCACGTACCTGTTTTCCAGGAGCAGGTCTGAGTCTGATCTGCAGATTCAGAATCGATCCAGGCAGGACGTCCAGTGGCAGAACGTTGACTGTCCTGAAATGGATATGAAAAGGCTGTCGTTTATGGGATGCAAACCGTGGACGCCACAGTCTGAATCAAGCACAGTGACGGCGAGGAAACGCGTCCCTTCGATGGTCAGCCGCTAGTGCCGACCTCTGCAGAGGCCCCTCGCCCGCCTCCTCTTTCTCCTCCCCGCCGAGTCTGTGACGATGGGTTGTGGTCGGTGGGGACAGAGGCTTGTCGGGGGTCCCCAAGGCTTCACAAGACTCTGTTGGGGACTAAGTAGAGGTCTCAGGGATCTGCCTATGCCACACTGGCTCTCCCAGCAGTCACGAGGGGAGTGGGCAAGAGCTGTCATTCCCAGACGCGTCCGCCAGCGTGTCATCCTCGGCTGGGCCATGCCCACCACTGCATGCCCAGATTCTGAGGTTGGGCGGAGGCACAGGTAGCTGCGTGTCTACAGGTGCCATGCTTCCTGGTATTCTAGCTGAAATGTCCCCGTGTGCCCCAAGCCAGATGGCAGCAGGCCGGAGCGTCAGCCTGCCCGGGGCCCCGCTGGGTTCCTGACACCCGACGGGCTTCGGACGACAACGACAACGGCGTGTGGTCCAGGGACCTCTGTGTGGATTCCCTCCCTGCGCTCCGAGGGGGCATGGCTCGCCTGCCCCCTGCCCCCTGCCCCCCATCCCTCGGGCCTCCCACCGTTCCCTTCTGTCTTCTGCCCCCAAAGAGGCATCTGGGCTTCGAGGTCGCTTAGGCTGCGTGCGGCCGCAAGGGTTTAATCACGTTGCCTGCAGGGAGGTGGGCTAAGACTGTAAAAGTGGAAATTCTCCAGTTTCAGGGATGAGGTATCTCCAGGCGCCGGCCCTTAGGGAGAGCAGTAACTCAGTGACAGGGAGGTGATACCCCCGGGCACCAGCCCCAGGGAGAATCGCAACATTCCAAGGAAAAGATGATAAAACTATCCATTAGGCCCTGTTTGCTGGGAGTTCCCCTGAATGCATTTATCTGTGTACAAAGAGTTAACGACTAACTTCTGCTTCTTGTGATCTGTTCATTCAAAGATGTAGTAAAAAAAACCTTATAAGCGGCCTCCTCGGGAAGCTCCGAGTGAACTTGAATTGTGCAGTAAGCGAAAGCGGGTAAAAGGACCCACTGGGTAGATTCGCCTCCGGGATGGACGCACCCTAGGATCTAGTGCCTTAGGTCGGGAACTAATCTCACTGGTCCATCAGAGCACCCACCTAGGAGGAACGAAGTTGATTGAACTTTTGAAAAGAGACTATTATATCCCAGGACTACACAAAACTTCCAAAGAGGTAACAGCAAGATGTCATATTTGCGCCCAAGTTAACCCTGGGCCTCCTGTTGAAGTGCAAATTGGATCAAGACTCAGGGGCCAAGCCCCGGGGGAACATTGGGAATTAGACTTTACAGAAGTAAGCCCTGGGACTTTTGGATTTAAGTATCTACTCCTGTTCATCGACACCTACTCAGGATGGGCTGAAGCCTTAGCAACTAGGAGAGAAACTGCTCAGGTAGTAGCTAAGAAATTAGTATCAGAAATAGTACCCCAATTCGGCTTGCCATTAGCACTGGGGGCCGACAATGGCCCGGCATTCATCACCAAAACAAGTCAAACCGTAATGGCCTGCTGAAATGTGAAAGGGTTAAAGGATAATTAAAAATTGAAACTGGACAAAGGAAGCCTGTACCTTAGGCCTAGTTTCTGGAACCCCTAACCGCACTCTGTTAATCATGAAACTTGTAATAATGAGCTCATACGCTAACTGCCAATTTTAGCCTGTGTAACCCTGCTTGTTCACGTGGCATGAAAAATAATCAATTGTATATAAGCTGAAAATTACTGTTTGGCCATCGCCCATGGGAACACTGGCTATTGCCCATGGGAACATAACATTCTAACAACAAGCTTTCTGCTTCTGTACCCCCGCTCGCACACCTGACCAGTGGGTTGACAGGTAGTGAAGAGGAGAAAGATGGACCTTTGCGTTTAAGGCAGAATGAGGAATAGGATTTAGGGCTTAAAAACCTTGTATCTTGGCACTTCGGGGCTGCTCCTTTGGAAGGACAGCCGCCGGCTAATAAACTGCCTCTGTAATCAAAGCACTCAGGTTGAGTCTGGTTATTCCGGTCACAACAAAACCTTAGCCAGAATATTAGGCATTAATTGGAAACTACACTGTATATATAGACCTCAGAGTTCAGGCCAGGTAGAAAGAATGAACAGGACTTTAAAAGAAACTTTAACCAAATTTAAACTTGAAACTGCCGAGAAGTGGATGAGCCTCCTCCCCTTTGCCCTTCTGAGGGTGAGATGCACCCCTTACCTCCAAGGCCTCACCCCCTATGAAATCACGTTTGGGAGACTGCCGCCTCTTCTGCCCAAGATAGGGGTAAAAGTGGCGACTGAAATTCACAATTTCTCACTACTTAAGTCCTTACAGGCACTACACTCGGCAAGGAAGGAGATTCAACACTTAATCTCCGCCACTCCGGAGAGCCCTGGACAGTCACTTAAACCTCATAGCCACTCCCCTGGTGACTGGATTCGGGTAAAGAAGACACAGCCAGCCGCCCTTGAGCCCCGCTGGGACGGACCCTTTCCTGTCGTCCTCACCGCTCCCACCGCGGTCAAGGTTGCTGGGAGACGTCATTGGATTCATCACACCCGCAGCAAGGCTGCTCAGCCACCACCAGAGACCGAGAGATGGCGTGTCCGCCCAACAGGAGACCCTCTCAACACAAGACTCTCATGGGTTGAATGATAGTTGGATTGATCGCTCTCCATAGTGTAAGAGGGAACCCTCATCAACCTTTGCAGGCCAGATGGGAGCTAATTAGATCAGAAACAGGGGCTTCTATATCAGTGTTGTGACCGAAATAACCAGGCCCAACTCGAGTGCTCTAGTCCAAGAGACAGTTTATTAGCCGGCGGCTGTCCTTGCAAAGGAGCAGCCCCGAGACGCAGGGGCACAAAGATTTTAAGCCCTCGATCCCATCCCCCACATCCTTAATCTTTACACAAAAGACTATATCTCCTCCATTCATTAACTGATAACTAAGAGGTGGGTAAGCAAGCAGGGGTACAGAAGCAGAATGCGTCATTGTTAAAATATTTTGTACCTATAGGCAGTGATCCAGCCAGTAAATCCCTTTAGTTAATAAATTTTTAGCAGATAACTAACTAGAAGTGAGACATGGCCGTTAGCACGTACCATGTCTTATCCTTAACCTATTGTTTCTAAAGGTGAGGTCACTACATTCCCCACTGGTTTTCTTTACAGTGACTCAATCTTCGAGTCAGAAGTTGGAACTCTCGGCCAACTCGTCGGGGCCGATGCTCCCAAAATTAAAATCTTTGCCCCGGTCATGTGAGACTGTACTAAACTTCTAAGCCACTTTAGTAAGCAGGGTCCAAAAATTAATAATATCAGCATAATTAATGGCCCTGCTATGGCTGACAATAGCGTGGTTAGCCAGGAATTTTCATTAAACCAAGACTCATACCAGTTACTGCCCTGCCTTAATTTTTTTATTTCTATCCTTCACCCTCTGTCTAATTAATGCTAAACTATCCCTAATAATACCAGAATGATTAACATAAAAACAGCAAGTTTCTCCTAATGCTACACACAAACCTCCTTGCTTAAGAAATAAGAGATCTAAACCTCTCCTATTCTGCAGTACTACTTCAGCTAAGGAATTAAGAGATGTTATTAGTATTCCTAATAGTTGTTAACTGGGTAGGAGTTAAGTCCTTTAACCCTTCATTATTAGACCTGACAGGACCTATGGCTATCAACGGTATCCGGACAGGCTTTTTCGTATTGTCATTAACATTCCGGGATCATCTCCAGAAACATACAACCTTAATCCCCAAGTTTTCCCAGTCACCCAAGATGGATCTTCCCAATTTTTGACAGTAAAAACGACAGGATTGCATTTCCCTGCTGTGGCACAGGAAGACTGACTAGGTCGTGTAAGAGTCAGAAAGGGGTCTGTGTTCTTCCAAGGGGCTATGGTCTCACAACCCCAATGACCACAATAATATTGGTTAGGCTTATTGCAAGTGCTTTGATCTTCTCTAAGACACATATATAACTGCACTTATTGGATACCCTTTTCATAATTTTTAACTCCACAGCCCCACCACGGTCCTGATGATCCTGCTAGCATCTGTTCTTTTGTTTGCTTATTTAATTCCTCCCCAAGTATATTACACTAATCTACATGAAATGTAGGCTGGTACATAGTCTGGTTTACTAATATGGAGATACCTGTTTCTGATTTAATCAATTCCCATTGAGCCTGTTGAGGTTGATGAGGGTTCCCGTGTACATTGGTAATAACAACTAACCCTAACACAATTATTCCCGTGAGAGTCTTATCTTGAGTGGATCCTCTGTGGGTGTTGCTTTCCATTTCTCCTTTTCCAGGGGAGGTTGAGCTGCCTTAAGGCGAGTATGGTGAATCCAATGTCTTTTTCCTGCAACTTTGACAGCTGTTGGTGTGGTCAGGATTACTGGAAACGGACCATCCCACCGGGGCTCTAGGCTAGCAGGCTAAATCTTCTTTATCTACACCCAATCACCTGGATGATGTGGGTGAGGCTGTGATGTCCCCGGAGTTGGTCTAGTAGCTTTAATCAAGCCCTTGACTTGATTTTGGGTTTGTTGCAAGGCCTGTAGAAACTTAAGGAGACTTGTGTTATTACTTATTGTAACCTTTTCAATTCCAATTTTAGGGAGTAAAGGGGGAGGTCTCCCAAACATTATTTCATAAGGGGAAATTCCCATAAT
>NW_024344378.1:2495270-2547384 GCF_902729225.1 Pteropus medius
TAATAAATTTTTAGCAGATAACTAACTAGAAGTGAGACATGACCGTTAGCACGTACCATGTCTTATCCTTAACCTATTGTTTCTAAAGGTGAGGTCACTACAATCAGTTCATCAGACTGTGTATCAAACTACATTCAATGTAGATCTATGTGACATACTAGGAAAAGGGTTTAATACTATACCCAAGGATTTACCTCGGGGTCCAGGGGCTAGTTTTTCGACCGGCCCCTGGTATGGTTGTGGATATCTGTTAAGGGTGGAAAATTTTCAAGTGAGCCAACTAGCTAAGTCAGCTACAGGGAAGAAATATCTTTAGCTACCAGAAGTTGTCCTACTTGCTTGGGTGTGGTTTAGGAGGTGTATGGTATTGTATAAGATACGAAGATGGCCAATGTCTGCTTCTGTAATCCACTTACTTGTTAACCAGGGTGTGGTACTAGGTGATGTGTTGTGCTAATGGCCAACTTCTGCTTCTGTAATCTGCTTGCTTGTTCTAGGCTTTATAACTGCCTCACTCTCAAACCCGGGGCTGATCTCCTCTAACCCTGCGTGGTAGAGTCAGTCCCCAGCCGGCTAATAAAGGCTCATAATTCATCTCAATTGGCTCCGTGGGTCTCAGAATCATTCATGCCACACAACAAGACCAGGCACCACACACTGTCTGTACTCACAGGTTCCCGGGGACAACACTACAGGCACCAGGGCTGGTCAAGGGCAAGTGCCCTCGGGCTGGTTTCCACGGGAAGTACAGGAGAGAGGCCGGCCGGTCGGGGGCCGAGGGCCCGCTGGCTCTATGCGAAAGCAGTGCCTCTGCCTCCCGAGGTTTAGTCGAGAAACTGGCTGGCAGGAGGGCTCTGGTTCTGACGTCCCCCAGGGACTCGGTAGGCTGAGCAGCTGAGCAAGAGACGGCAGGAGAGGGAGCAGGGAGGCAGGAGGGAGTCCGGAACGACAGGAGGGGCGGGAGAGGGAAGGGGAGCAGAGGGCAGTCCTGAGGGTATCGCAGAAAATGTGCTTATGCACCACCAATAAATAACTGCTTCTGTCTTGCTCCTTTGGCCGCCAGCAGTGACTGTCAGAGTGCAGAGTGTAGTGACCTCACCTTTAGAAACAATAGGTCAAGGATAAGACATGGTACGTGCTAACCGCCATGTCTCACTTCTAGCTAGTTATCTGCTAAAAATTTATTAACTAAAGGGATTTACTGGCCGGATCACCGCCTATAGGTACAAAATATTTTAACAATGACGCATTCTGCTTCTGTACCCCTGCTTGCTTACCCACCTCTTAATTATCAATTAATGAATGGAGGAGATATAGTCTTTTGTGTAAAGATTAAGGAGCTGGGGGATGGGATCGAGGGCTTAAAACCTTTGTGCCCCTGTGTCTCGGGGCTGCTCCTTTGCAAGGACAGCCGCCGGCTAATAAACTGTCTCTTGGACTAGAGCACTCGAGTTGGGCCTGGTTATTTCGGTCACAACAAGAGGACACCAAATATTTGCTCAGCAAAGGGCATGCGGACCCGGTTTAAAAAAATAAAATGCGATGCCAGCCGCGTTCGTCCCTGGAAAGTGACCCGCCTCCTGTCATGAGTTCTCCACGAGGGTGGATGATCGTTGGAGCGTTGGGTTCTGTATGAACGCCGGGGAGTCGGGGGCTGGGGGGGCTGTGTGGGTCAAGGTCAGAACCACTGTTGCTTTGAAGGCGTGGGAACGTTGGAGGGGCAGGGAGGGGGAGCAGGGCGGGAGATCCAGGTGCTGTTGGGGCCCTGGGAGGAATGTGGGGAGGGACACAGACCTTTAGGGGGACAGCTCTGCAGTTTCGATAGCAGCGTCTGTCGACGTTCATAGCCCACGGAACTAAGTGGAACCCGCTACCTCGTGTTGTGGACTGGCTTCTGTCTCATCAACAGAATGTGTCCCCAAGGCAGCCCGAGCCGAGGGAAGGAGGAAGCGAGGCCCTCCGGGCACACTGAAGAGAAAACTGTCACCTCTGGTGGCTGCTCTGGTAAGGGCACAACCCGGTCAAGAAAAGCTGTCTCAGACTGGCTCTAACCCCACAGAAACGTGTTACCTCCACGAGCAGAAGTCCCGAGGAAGGGCCAGCTCTGGGTGTCACCCACGGACGTCCGCACCTCCTCCACCATGCCCTTGGCTCCCCCTTCTCCCGTGTGTCGGCATCGTCCGTGGGTGGGCGAGCTTGGGACAGCGATGCAACATCGCATCACGGCAGGACACACGCAGCTGAGCAGAGCGGCCGCCTGTGTTTAAAATTCCCTTTTCAGAAGGAAATTATGTTGTGGCGCGAACGATTCTAAGACCCACAGAGCCAATTGAGATGAATTATGAGCCTCTATTAGCCGGCCGGCAGCCGACTCTACCACGCAGGGTTAGAGATCAGCCCCGAGCTCCCAAAAGAGGCAGTTTATAAAGCCTAGAACCATACCCTGGTTTAACATCAAACAAGCAAGCAGATTACAGAAGCAGAAGTTGGCGATTAGCATATCTTTGCCCAGAGCCACACCCTTAACGATTAGAGGGAGGGGAACTCTTTTAGGAGCCCCCCACACCCGTTCCTCTCCTCTCGTTGGCCAGATGGAGTCCAAGTCCCCTGCCCAAGGCCGTTCCACGTCCAGGGTGGTAGGATTAACGAGAGTGACCTTCGCAAGTCTTCTGCGATAAGACGAGCCCAGAAGGTGAACACCTGGGCCACTGAAACCACAGTGACGACACAATGACGGTCCTCATCAGGTTTCCAGCCTTGGCCACTCTCGGGACTGTGTGGTGAGCCTCGAGAACGCAGCGACACGCAGACTTCACTACAGAGCTCGTGCGTGGGAATGGGCCACGTAAATGAAGGCGGCACGATCGTCCCGGCTGTAGAGACGTCCGTCCCGTGTGATAGGTACAAGGACAGGCTCTTAGGGGCGGAAGAGCCTGGAGGCCACCCCCAGCAGCGACTCTGGTTAAAGGAGAAATGCAGAGAGAATGAGTGAAGCCTGACCAATTTCCCATCAATTCATTATTCAACCTAATTTGAATATGTAAACGTCCCAGGAGTCAAAGGAGGGGAGGGGGCGGTCTCCCCGACTAGCTCGGCTGAGCGAGAGCTTGACGGGCTCAGGTGCAGCAGGACGCGGAGTAAGGGGCCCGATCCGTGCGGGATGTGCTGACGTCAACCCTTCACAGCGAGAGCTGCCGTAAGCAGTGACAGGACGGGGTGAAGCACGTCAGCGCACGAGCCCCGTCGGAGCCCGCCGGACGGCCGCCTGGTGTCCGACCTCGTCTCCTACCGAGCCCCGCGTCAGCCCACTCGTGGTGGCTCACGTGTCGCAGGAACACGCCCCACGCCCGAGAATGCTGTCCCGCGTCTTCGCGTAGCCCCGTCCTCGCCCTGGCCAGTGTGTGACACGCTAAGCGCAGTGCAGCCACCGACGGGGAAGCGTGAATGACGTGTCCCATCGGAAGCGCAATTCTGTCCCCGTTGTCACCCGTGCCCCCTCGGCCTCCCTTTCTAGCTGCCGAACGCTGGGCACGATGGTGGCTTCGTCTAGGACAGAGGTTTCGGTGGCGGCAGGTCTCCCGCAAAGCCAGCCGCACGGCATCACTGCTGGGGGCCATCGTGTTTGTGTCCTGTCCTCCCGTGCCCGCCGCCCATCAGGACTTGGGAAGACGGGCAAAGTGACCCCGACTGAGGAGCAGCGCGTAGGGCCAGTTGTCGAGGATTTAAAGGGGATAATGCACGTGAAGGACTTAAAACACACGGCGAGCGTTCGGTACACGCTGTGTAACCAGAACGGTAGAGCTGGTGGCAATAAGGACAATGACAGCGGTTACCCACCCTCAGATGATCACCTCTGACCCCCAGCGCCAACAGCGTGTCACCCACTTAGTGCAAAGCCGGAGGCGATGAAATGGAGACCGCACGGGCCCATCTGAGCCACCAGCGTGCTCCAGGCCCCTCCTGTGCCATTCACAGTCAACCCCCTGGTCCCCCGGGGTCCGACTTTCACCCTCAGGAGCACGACTGCCCAATGCAAGCGCTGGCACCAAGCGCCATCGTTTGGTTCTGCGGACGGCTGAGATCAAGGGCCGTCACCGGCCAGCGTCCTGGCTGGGCTGGCGCTGCCTGTCCTTCCTTTTCCTGCCAAGAGCCCCTGGAAGGCGGGGCCCTGCGCTCGTACTTCTACAAATCAGGAGCTGGGCAGGGCTGGGACCGCCGCCCCCCGGGACAAGGTCCACTGGCTGCCTTCGCTTCCCCAAAGTCTCTGCAGGCACAGGTCCAAGAGCACGCAGGAGCCTCCCCACCCCATGTTTACACAAGCGCTGAGGGGCCCGCGTGGCCAGGAGTGTGGATGGCCCTCGGACACCGGCCGACAAGGAACGGGATTCTCCGATCGCCCCAGCTTCGGCACCTGGATCGGAGCCCGTTGAAGACTCTGAGCCGAGGGTGTAGCCGGGTTGTGCCGCGCTGCACGACAAGCTTGCAGTGAACACAGGGAGACAGTGCTGGGAACAGCACTGATGGTTTTCAGCAGGTGCAGCGGTGCCCAGCTGAGTGACACGCCTAATCACAGAGATGACAGCACCACATGCTGGTGTGGCAGGCGACCACAGAGATGAGACATAGCAGGCTGGTCACAAGCATGTCACGACAGCAGCCCTAAGGGGTGCCCGAGACGGCATGAGACGTTTCCGGGGTACAGCCCCACCCCGGAGGCGGCCAGGAAGAAGGCGTCACGTTGATTATTCTGACAGAGGGAGTCCAGTGAGAGCAATGAGTCTTCGAATGGTGGGAGCATCTGGGACACCCACCGGGGAACAAGGACACCGCGCAGAGGCTAGCAGGAACAGGCAGCCACTGCTTGCTGCTCGTGTAGGTGAAAATCCAAGGAAGAACTGGTCAGCGAAGCCGGGTCACTTTGCTAGAAGCTGTGATTAGCACGGGTGGGGCGACATCACACGTCCTAACCAGACTGAGTTCAGCAAACATGAACTGAGTTTCTCTTACATGCGAAACACTATTTCTATTTTTATTTTTTTTATTTTTTTATTTTTTGGTCACGCACGTAGGAACAAGTATAAGAGCTCTGAAATTTGCTTTTGCCGACCATACCCTTAAATCTTTCCCTGGGAAGAAAATGATGGCAACCTTCTTTGAAACGAGGACATGGGCGTAATTATTGCTGGATTTGATGTATCTGGTCCCAGGAGGAGACTCCGTCCCAGTCCCAGCCTAGAAGTCCAGGGGTCGTGTATGCCGTGGGAACATGAGGGCCAATGACCCTGCCACCTGTCAGCGGTAACGTGTTTGGCCGGGGGCCTGAAAGACCGGACGTCTGGCGTTTTGGGGTGCGGGGAGGGGACACCCCAGCAGGGTGCGTCAGGCTCGTGTGCCACACCGACAGGAATCCAAGTGCGGGAAGGCTGAGGCCGCTGAATGTTGCATGGCGGGTCCCAGAACACAGGGAGCATGCAGCCGGCGTCCCAGTATGCGCATGGGAGCCCCCCACTATACGACCGGTACCAAGTTGTGAAGCTTCACAAAGCCACGCAAAGAAGACGAGGGGGCTATTCTTTTCGCTGGATGGGTCCCAGAGGTGACAAGGAGCTAGGACACAGCTGGGTTCCAGCCAGAGTGGAGGGTCTGTCTCGGACACCCACGGAATTCGGTACGGACCTTAGAAGATGACTATTGTAAATTCTAGAGAAACCTCAAAAACGGTTAAAAGAGCCCTAAGCTAATAAGACACGAGCGAAGCTAAATTCATGACTAACAGAGTGTTAACAAAAGGAGAACGGGAGAAAAAAGAAACAATAACCAGAAGAGATAAATAGAACACGAGCAGTAAGACGGTAGGTTTAAGCCTAAGCGTATTGACAACGGCATTAGCTGTACATGGTTCAAATCCCTCATTTAAAAGGCAGATATTCCGACTGAATAAAAAGCAAAATCTCTTACATGCTGTCTACAAAAAGCACACAGACGGTGCTGTCTCTGTTGCCAGGACGCGTGGTTAGCAATACGGAAAATCCTCAGAACGATTGTTACACTTACGGAGCTACTACGTGTGTTTACGAAGGACACAGACTACAAAGCCGGTATTTAAAAGATCAGCGGTATGTTATATACTAGCAATAAAGTCAGAACTTGAAAAATTTAAAACAGTATCATTTACCATTATATTAAGAGACAAAATATTTAGGGACAAATCTAAAAACGTGCAATATTCGTATGCTAAACTATATAAAATATTGATGAGATAAATTAAGAGTACTTAAATAAGTGGAGAGAGATATTTAACATTGCTAAGATGTCAACTCTTCCCACAACGTTTCTCTAGATTCATTGCGATCCTGCTATGGACTTTTTTTTTAAGAAACTGACACAAAATTGGACAAGCAAAGCAGCTGGAATCGAGAAAACACTTTTGAAAAAGAACCAATTTGGATGATTCGAACCCCCTTACTTCGAGACCATCCAGGCACAGTAATGAAGACAGCGAGGCGGAATGAAGAGGTGGCCCTGCGGCCCAGCGGAGCGCGCGGGCCCGGGAGCAGGTGCGCACGCGCATGCGCACGGCCGGCGACGTGCCACAGAGATGCCGGGCGGTGCAATGAGAAGGGGCGGTCTCAGCAAACGCCGCTGGACCCAACGGCAGGGGCCTCCAGTCCCACCCCTCCATCTGCACCCACACAGCAGCCTCCTCCCCAGACAGGGCACCCCCTGTTAGTCCCTCACTGGCCCCTACTGCTCCGACGAGGGGCCCGTTCTCTTTGGGGTGCAGCCTCTTCGCTACCCGCCTCCGGAGCTTCGTCCCGTGGCTTCCTTCTCCTGTGCTCTGTTCTGCCCCCACCGAACCACTCGCTTCCTGTTCCCCGTCTGTCTACGCCCCTCGTTCCCCTAGAAAGTTCCTCTGGCTCACGAATCTTCTGTCCTTCCGTGTAATGCTGCGGTACCACCTCCTCCAGGAAGCCCCCAAGACACTCCATGACTAGGCAGGGACCCCTCTGATGTGTCCTCTTAGCCAACATGCTCGCCCCTCCCTTTATCACTTGTCACTGTTATTGAAAAGGCCCGTTTGCTTGTCTGTCTCTGTCCCTGTGTCTAGCTGACTGTGGTGTCCTCAGCCTCCAGCGCAGGGCCGGACACGTAGTAGGTCTCCACAGCTGTGCACTGAATGTTGTGCCCCCATCATAGTCCACAAGTGCAGGGGACAGGCGTTTCCAGAACACTGAGCTCCTCTGAGGGATGTGGACAGCTGCCCGCGTCCCTCGGGGAAACACCTGCAGGTCAGCGTCAGAATCCCCATTAGCGAGTTCCAGTCCCACAGCCACGGGCAGGACTCACAGAGGACCCTGTGGGGACAGACGAGTTGGAGGGAACTGAAAAGTTTCTAGCCTAAAGTGAACAAAGATGAAATAGCGACGATTAATCGTTTTCAACACCGGAGGTCTTCTCCTGCGGGCTCCCAGGCTGTCGTGCACCCTCGCTTAGGACAGGATGAGGAGAGCTTGTCTCAGCCAGAAGGGTTTCGGGTGGACACAAGGAAGTGGTCCTGGCCCAAGAGCTGTGAAGACGAGGCGAGTGCCCCCCCTCGTCAGGTGATGGATGGCTCCCGGTCCCCTCGGGGTGAGGCAAACGGGGCCTTCTTGTCTAGAGAAATAAAGACGTTAAACGACCCTGATTCCCGGGGCGCGAGGTGCCCCACTGCATTCACTCCGCCGTGATCGGCATCCCCCGATATTCGCTAAAACAAAGCAAAGTCATCTTCCAAGAAAGGGTCTGGCAGACAGGGACTTCGCCGCACATTTTAGTCAACGCTGCCCCCTGGTGTGCGGCCGCGACATTACATTGGCCCAAGTTTCTGATCATGGAGGGACAGAAGTGTTTGGGGGACTCAGGAGTCCGTGGCCGAGGCCGGCTGGCTCCCCGTTAGGCTTTCAGAATTCAACTAGCCGTAAAGCACAGCACTAGCCCTCTGGGAATTTCGTGCACGCAGGGTCCTTGAGGGAGAAAATCTGCAGAGCAAACCAGCACCCCGGGAGAGCCAGCGGAGCAGTGACGAGGGCTTTGTGATGAGCTAAGGGTCCCTGACTGGATCCCGACAAGACACACGGCTGCCGAAGGGGCCGTCAGGCAGAGGAGAACGAGGAACCGGTTTCACATTCGGAGCCACGCTGGCCGAGGCGAGGGAGAGGGCGGGGCTGGGGACAGAAGGCCCAGCCGGCTTCACTGGGGGGTGCAGGCCCAGCGTGCAGAGGCCTCGGAGCAAAGCCTCCTCGTTCCCCAGCTTAGAGAACCGAGGGGTCGACAGTGATGTGGAGCTTCGGAGAGGACACAGGAGAAGGGGCCAGAAGGTTCGCGAGGTCGGAGAAGTGATCATCTCCATCCCAGACAGAGTTTAAAGGCCCTGCAGGATGTCCAGATGCAAAACTCCAGCGGGCACCTGGACAGGCAAGCTGGGACTCAGGAGCCAAGGGCGGGTTTGAGTGATAGGTGAGCCGAGCCTTGGGGACACACGGGGCTGCCAGGGGATCGTGTGGCACAGGAAGACGAGGGGCGCTGGGCGAGCCCCCACTTTGCAGGGCTGAGCAGAGTCCCTGTGTGAGGGGACGGTGAGGGCAGCGGGAGCGTCTCTCGTCCCGGAAGAAGGGCGAGCAGTTTCAAGAAAAAATGTCCCAAATACCATCTAACGCTGCCCCGAAATATGTCAAAAGTGCCGACGGGTCAGGGAAAGCAAGCGGGGAGGAGGGACCGTGGGTTTGACGACAGGGAGGTTGCTGGTGTCCTCGAGGAGAAGAATTTCATGAGGTGGGGGAGGAGAGCCCGTGGGACTCAGACAGGATGGGCGGGCGGGGGCAGGGACACTGGACGCGGACATCGTCAGGCGCTTTGACCCGGTCGTCCCGTTCCGGGAAGGACAGCTGCTCTCCGGGAGCCGTTTCTTTATAAAGGAGCGCGCAGTCTCACACCTCCGGGAGTGACCCGCAAATTCCATCTTAGTTTGTGACTCTCCCTGTAAAGAACTTACCTTTTACAAGGGGGGATGGTTTTAGGACAAAGATGTCACTCCTTCTCGTCTGGGCCACAGGCCAGCCTGAGACAGACGTCCCCCTTATCACGCGGCAGAGCTACATGGCCGCCGTGGTGGCTAAACCACACTGCATAGCCAGCAAGCTGAGGCTCTGTGGCCTTCTTGGTTTTTATTGTCCCTTAAAGGGAATTTTAAGCACAGCACCGAGACTCAGGTGGACGATGCTACTTAGTTCATATGACCAGACACTGTTACTAAAGTAGCAGCAGTGGACCGCCTTGACCTTGGAAAGTATGTCAACCGACATCAAGTGCCCCATTACTTCCAACAGCTCGCGAGAGGATTATGCTTTTGAACCTACCTTGCTGACACGGGGCAAGCATATTTGTAAGGAGCATATTTCAAGAATTGGCACCAGTTGCAAAGCAGCTGCCCCCGCCTCCTTTCCCGGGAAAGGAGGAGGTTCAGGAGTGTTCTTTGCACCAGGAAATACTCTCTGCCCCCAAACACCGCCAGTGTCCTACCTCGAGTGAAAGGATGGGGTGGGACAGGAAGATTTAACTGGTCGAGGGAAGACTAAAGAGAGTTTCTAGAATCGTCCAGCCAGCACTCATCTCGGAGGCCATCTAGGCCGCTCTCTCATCTCGGTAAGGCCGGAGGACTTGGGCGGGTCCCCTGGGCTCACCCAGAAACTCAGGGGCGGAGCCGACGTCATCACCCAGGCGTCTGGTGCTTTCTGTGAAAGGCCACAGCATCCCGAAGGGCAGTGCCATTTAGTGGCACACCAGAAGTGGGCCCAGAGGAGGGGTGGCTGGCCCGAGGTCACGCAGCTAACTCGTGACAGAACTCACATTAAAACTTAGATTTCCCGATTTCTATTCCAGGTTCCCATCCTGGAATAGGAAGGTGGGTGATGAAGCACGTAAAGAGAGAAAACCGGACGCAGAACAGGAGGAGGACGAGGGAGGGATCAGGCTGGGGACGAGGCAGGCGCAGCAAAGAACCACCAGTGATGAAATCTATTTCGTACTGGCAAGTGAAGCAATTAAACTCCAATTAAACTCTTGGTGGCGGGGGTCACTGAGCGCTGAGTGAAAAACGTGGCTTTGCCAGACGAGAGAGACTATGTCATCGCTCACATCGGGGTCCCCGAGGCCCACCGTCACACCCCTCATCGACCCCCTTCCTGGAGCCGACTCATTTCTAGAAAAGGGTGCCCTGGGAGGGAGAGTCGCCCACACGTCGGCCACCCAGGAAACTGAAAACCTGCCAGGGACAAGGGTGCGCAGTGCGAACTAACTTCCTGTAAGGGCCGGGTCCCACGGTTACTACTGAAATAACGTCACGAGTAGGTGGGGAGCTCCAAGGCCGAGCGAGCAGAAGTTAGCTAGCAGAGCGGGGAGAGGCGGAGGGTGGGTCGGTCCTTCGGGTGGGTGGGGGGCTCGAGGCCCTGGTCGCCTGTGTCCACCCACTCCGGATCCGCGCCCAGGGCCTGTGCCCTGGGACCTCCAGAGGTCCGCTCTCAAGATACACGTTCCAGGAACCTTCTGAAAGAGAACCTCTGCCTAGGGCTCCCCAGATGGTGGGAAGGACAGGTCTAGGTTAAGAGCTGCTGTTCTGGGCTCTGGGGGTGCCCTGGCTCTGACTGATCCATTGCATAAGGAAGACACTACCCTCCTCCAGCCTTGGAGCCCCCGCAGTGGCCCCCACGCGGGTCCCCACTGTGTCTGGCTTCTCCCTCCCACACACGTCATTCGGTTTTGTAAAAAGTGACTTGGGGTTAAGTATTGGTTCAGATAACCTGCATCTTGTCTGTCTGTTCTCTACCCAGAACTCCTTTGGCAGAGACTCTCTGAGTCCCCGGGAGAAGTTTTGAGCGCACCACGCCCATCCCTCAAAAGCTCTTCAAAATAAAAATGCTAATGACAACCAGAAATAGGACTGCTCTGCCCCCAGATTCCGTGGCAATAGAAGACAGCCCGTGAGTCAGCTCATCTAAAGGGCGAGGGGTGGGGAAGGGCGAAGCAGAGGCGAGTGGGGACCGATCCCCTGATAACAACACCCACCCCACCGGTCTCTTTAATTAAGCATTGGGTAGGAAAGTAATTTGAAAAGTAATAATAACAGCTGGGCGGTGATGCTGGCACAGACGTGTGGGAGGGTGGGAGGTGCTGCCCTTGACCTCATCCATCCACTAGGAGAGTAGGGAAGGTTTTTCTAAGGGGGGAGGTCACTCATGATGTCCACCGCTGTCCCGGGCAAATAAACGGAGGCAAAAGCCAGACGGTAAAGCGGAGGGGTCGAGAGCAACCAGGGATCTCAAACCAGATGCGTCTGAAGTCAGATCCCAGTTTCTCCACTTCCTACCCATGCGATCCCAGGGAGACACAGCCTCTCCGGCCCTCAGTGGGAAGAGTCAGCGCACCCATGCCCGGGACAAACGGTGTGTGACAAGGACCAGACCACTCCGCTTCCTGAGAAACGTTAAACTGATACGCGTAAGTCACTTAACTCGGTGCCCAGCCCTGCGTGAGCGTTCGACAGATGGCTGATGACGAGAACAATGACACAGGTGTCCCCCGCGGACTTCCGCCTCTGATCCCTCCATGAGTGAGGTGGGGGCTGCGCTGCTTAGAGCCTCAAAAACGGGAGTAATGACCTCTGACCCTGATCCCGCTTAAGTCTTTGTTTTCCCAAAGGGTCAGGATGTGTAGGACAACATCCAGGGAAAAGATATCGATTTTCAGCTGTGAAAAAGGAGATCCCGCCATTTGCGACAACGTGGATGCTATGCCGAGTGAACTAGGCCAGACACAGAAAGGCAGACGCTGCATGATCTCACTGACGTGTGGAATCTAAAATAGGTGAGCTCACAGAAGCAGAGGGGGGAACGGTGGTTGCTGGGGCTGGGGCTGGGGTGGGGGACGAAGAGATGTCGGTCAAGGGGTGTGAGGTTCTACTACACCAGATGGGTACGTCTGGTGACCTAACGCGCAGCGTGGTGACAATACGTAAAAACTATCGTAGACTTCAAATTTGTTAAGAGGGTAAATCTTATGTTCTGGCCACACGCACCAAAGGAACTAGTGACTAATGAGGTGAGAGGTTTGTCAGTCGCCCGACTAGGGTGATGACGTCACAACAAATATGTAGATCAAATCATCGAATTGTACACCTTAAATATTTAAGATCCAATTCTACTTGTCCATTATACTTCAGTAAAAAAAAAATCATAATAAAATATTGATGCAGCGTGAAACGGTTTCAGCATTCCTACCTCTACGTGAGTTCCAGCAGGAAGATGTGACTCCCAGGGGACCGACAGAACGAGAATCTCAGCACATCTACAGGTAAAGGAGCAGGAGCCAGAGAGAGGCAGCGGCGAAACAGAAACACATGCCCGACAAAACGCCCTGTCGTAGGGGAAAGAGAACGCCTCGGCGAAAGGTCAGAAGCGTGTCGAAGGAAGTCGAAGAAATGCACGGAAAGACTTCCAGGGGCTCCCCCCAGACCGTGTTTTGCATTTTTAAATTTAGCACATGAATTAAAGAAGAGGATGGTGGTCATTCACTATCGAGACCAAGTGTCCCCAAGGTGGCAAAATAGAGAGAACAAAATAGAAAATGAAAATCAGTGAAAAAGAGGATACCGTCAGGAAGAAAAAATTTCCCTCCACCCTTCTAGGTTCTCCTGGCTGGTCAAAGAAGCAAAATGACAGGAGAGAATCAAATAATTGGATTTAATTTTGTACATTCGGGTGCTCCACAAGAACACGAGGCCCCCAGGAAGTCAGCCAGTTGAGGTTTATATGCCCTTCCGAGCTAAGGAGAAGCAGGTAGGGATCTGGAACTTTGAAGGCAAAGGAAGCGATTTGAGGGGCTATGGGAAGAGCAAATGTTTGGTGAGCCAATGTCTGCCACGCCCCACAGAGACAAAGGGACACAGAGAACAGGTCTTGCAGAGTTCCCCCACCTGCTCGCTCCTGCCCGCTGTGGACACCTCTGGTGATAGCTCTATTCAGGAGACAGGCTCTTTATCTAAATTCTTTCAGGCACTTGGGGGGCGGGAGTAGACATAAAACCTTCCTGAGTCTTCCGTCTTAAAAACAAACAGCCTCGAGTACTCCTCAGGCCAGAGGGACACATTTGAAGTTGGCAAATTTTGCTCCCCTACAACACTTAAAGGACAGCCCCGGGCCATCTAATAGCTGACAAATAAAGAAAGAGATTATAAGGGAATCACGGGGGCCACATTTACCCTCCTGCCATAAGCAACTAGGAAACCAGGCGAAATGCGTGACATGTGTTACGGACAGTGGCTAACAGACAGCACGGGACTGCCAGTTTCCCCTGAGGGTGTCCTCGATGAGACTGTAGGTTACTATGACGTCTTAACCGTCCCCCCTCTAGAGCGCACACTGTCTTAACGCCCTGCGTGGCAAAATGGAAGCGCATCTCAGACCAAAGCGGTGTCTCGGTCGCCGGCTGCGCACGCCGCCTTCTCCAGGGAGCATTATCTCTACCTGCAAGAACAATGATGGACAAGCTGCGGCTGGTGACCTGACGTGGGGAGGTGGCAGACGTTGCTCACGGCAGCGAAGACAGCTGACGGGACTTGTTGCCAATGATAAAGTCCGGGCTTCCAGGAGAAAACTATCGTTTTGGAAAACTTGTATCAGACACCAAGAGCTCACTCAAGAAGAAACAGATAATGTGACTAGTCCTATACCGATTAATGATTAAAGTTATAGTGAAAAACCTTCCCACAAAAGGAAACTTGGGAAGCAGATAACTGCACTGGTGAATTCCACCAAATATTTAAAGATGACTTAATATTATTTCTATACGAACTCATCCAGAAAATAGAAGAGAACACATTCCTACTCATTTTATGAGTCTATTATGCTGACAGCAAAGCCAGACAAAGATATCAGAAAGAAAAAAGCAAACTACAGAATAGCATCCCTCATGAAGACAGATACAAAAACCCTCAGCAAAATATTAGGTAATCAAGTCCCATGATATTACAAAAGATGATACATCATGATCAAACAGCATATCCCAGAAACAGAGAAAAGACAAAGTTCTAAAAATACTATCGATTCTCATCAATTTTGGTTTTTATGTTCTATAAAGTTGCCGTAAACACTGAATTAGCAAATAATGAACCATTTTCCCGGAGGAAATATAAGGTTAGCTTCCTGCCAGCCTCTGGTCACAGCATTCGCATCAGCTGATCAATACGTAACCAGGTTCTATGTGTTTCTGCTTGAGGAGGCCTCATTTACTACATGTTATTGATTCATTATTATGAACTCATGGCCGACAGCCCTATGTCACGCCTGCAGGAAACTCTGACACGTGTATTTTCTCTATAAGACACACAGTCATCCTTTTTACACCTAAGAACGCTAGTCAGCACTTCAGCATTGTGCTTAGGGGGGCATTTTAAACAGTATAATTACCAAGAAAAAGAACAGAAAAGCTAAAACGTGGCCCTAAATGGGCAGCGAAAAGGACGTTGTTTACAGGATAAGCTGAAACACGGTCGCTCCGCTGAGAACACGAGGCGAATATTTGACAGGACGCATGTCTGCGAATGACCACAAAAACAAACAGACAAACAACTCCACAAGTATTGATTCTGGGGTTAAAAAGAAATGGTAGCAAGTAGGAAACTTTGCAAATACAGAATCAATGAATAATGAGGACGGATTACAATGATCAAAGAAAAATGTCTGTGATTTGAAGAAACACACCCAAGGCTACGATTTAAAGGGCTCGCTGAATCCCAGGTAAGGGACACATATGTGAAAAGACACATATGTGAGCCCATCCTCATAAAGTTCTTAAATTATCATGATCAGGAGAAAAATTTGCAAACTTCCTGGAAAAGAACAAGTCCCCCATTGAGGGGTAGGGCATAAGCTTGCCTTGGGCTTCTCACCTGCTACCCAATAAGCTGGGAGCACTCCAGTGAGGCCACCCATTGGCAGCGGCGGCATCACGGGGTGTCAGCAATGCAGAATCCCGGGCATTCTCACAAGATCCCCGGTGATCAGTAGGCGTGTCGAAGGAGAAGTCAGTAAGAGAGCATCTCAAGCCTGTTAAGAAAGAGGCTGCTGCCCACGTGCCCTTGAAGAAACCAAAATACCATTTGCCTATCGGGATAAAAGAGAGATGTTTAATGACATAACTCAGAGTTCGAGTATACCACCTCTGGGTCTCATCTGAGAAAAATAACGTGAGAAAAAAAATAGTTAAATAATACGTAAAGTAAAGAGAAAGATTTCACGATGGGGGAAGGTGAGGAGGAGAAAATTACCGGGGGCAAGACCTTGCAATGCATAATTAAATGTTACTGGTAAGAATAGATTCTCTGAGAATATATAAACGAGAACCTTTGCACCAGGAGACACGAAATACAGAAAATGTCTACGTTCTGCCCAATTCGGCTGTGAACTGAAAATTGCTCTAAAAAAAGTATATTTTAAAAAAGAGTTTTCGGGAGGAAAAAAAAAATCAATTAAAAAAACAATCAGTTTCTACCCATTCCAGAATCCTCATCATGTCAAATCGAATCAACGATCGGGTAAAACAACAATGAACTTAACATCTTCTCACTGATTTTGATGTGGAGTTTGACTCTAAACAAACAAAGGGGGAAAAAAACTGTGGCCATATTTTTAAAAGAGGTTTGCTGACTTTCAAGTCACTTCAGAGTCATGTAACTCTCTCTCCTGAATTGAGATGAAGCATTGTGGGGGGGGGGGGGCGGGACGGGGGGAGACTTAGATAAAAGAAGCATTTCCTCCCGGAGGTGAGTCTAAATTTAAAAGCGGGGAAAAGAAGGAGAATGTGAACTCTGCTTCTCCCTCTTTTTTGAGAATTATGCGAATTTAATTATTGGAACGCGGCCCCTCTCCTGGGATGTTTGTGAAGCAGGTGTTCGTGGCAGAGGGAGCCGGAGCTGGAAGAATGTGGGCTGCCGCCTTCCCGGGCACTGCCCTGGGGCTCCGGTGCCTTCGGAGCTGCCTGTGGGGTAGGGCTGCCCACCATCCACCAGTCATGTATTAAAGTTCTAAGTAAATCTGCATTCGATCAAACAGTTTCATTGCTTTTATAAAAAGGAAAAAAAAAAAAAACAGGGAAGGAAGAAACTGAAGACTATTTATAATCCGATCACCTATTCCTTTGAACTTGAAATACCAACTTCTTTCTTCGAAGAGCAAGGTGAAAGAAGTGCTATTGTACCCAGCGGGCGGCCAGCCTCGTTTCCCTGGAGATGTTACAGGTTGAGACACGCAGGGGCTCGCATACCTCGCTCCTTTATTTACCGAGCATCTCATCCGCCAGTGTCACGGTGCCAGTTAGCATATGTCTGGTCCCCACTGCGTGGAGCTTCTGTTTCTAAACAGAGTTGAAAGAAAATCATGAACAGAGGTTCACGATGGGCAAAGAAGAGGCCATCTTCCCACAAAACATCTCAATCTTAGGGCACGAGCTCCACGGACAGAACCCCCGACAGCCCAGCTCACTCTTTTTACCGCCCAGAACATCAGCTTAGACGATAACAAGCCAGCAGTGTCTGTCACTGGAGCCATCCCCGGTCAAAATTGTGAGCCGGTTGGTCTCAGGTTGACTCTTAGCCCCTCTTCCTGCTCCCAGCTGTGCCTTGCCCCACGTCCTCCTCCTGGCTCGGCTATTCAAGGCCCCCACTGCTGATGGCTGAATCACTCTTTTAAACGTGGCATTGGGATCTTAGTCTGGGTTTCTGAAGACTAACAAGCCTCAAGCCTCGGGAGAGCAAACCTTCAATGCTTTGATCTCGGACACCATGACTGTCCAGTGGGAGGGGTGATTTCGTGCCCCTCGAGTTACACGCCTTCTCTCCAGCCTCCTACGGTGGGGCCCCAGGACAGAGGCACAGTCCTCATGGGGACGAACACATCAGACGTTCCGGAGGCTCGTGAGCGACAAGCAACAGCCACCCCAGGACTCCTCCCTTGCTTCATTTTAAGCTTTATTATACGACCTTCCTGGAAAGCATCGTCCCCTCTGCGTGCTCACTGAACCAGCGGCACTTCCTTCCCCCGCTGAGAGTGATGGAAATGGCCGGCAGAGCCCACAGCTTAAATGGGTTTCTCTGTTCCTCAGTGATCAGATTTGACTCTGATTTTATTTCCAGGTGCAGAGAACACAGATCGATCATCACGCCGGGCTTAACACAATCGAAGTCATGGTCTCCTGCCCACGTTCTAAGGGGGATGGGGCTGGACCAGAAACCAGCGAGGTAGAGAAAACTTTAAATATAAGTCTGTCCAGCCGTCCCGGGAGAGGGATCGAGACCACAGCCCCACCTGGAGATTGATGCCCACCTTCTCCCGAGACGTGAGGACGTGAAGACGCTGAGGCGGATGTGTGTGCGGTCGGCCAGCCCACTCACGGCTCCCTGCGTGGATGGGGGCCCCGCCTGCCACCCCGCTCAGCCAGAGTCCTCTGCCACTCCTCTGACAGAGGTGTGAGCCCCCTCTCCCTGCCGTCTGATACCTTTCCAGTTTGACTACTGAACCCCAATTTTTTCCCACCTGTCATTCCTTCTACCCCAACTGTAACTGGTCCGAGAGATTCTGAGGTGCTGCTCACTCCGATGGCCACGGGACCCTCCGTGGTCTTTCCCTTGCATTCCAGGGGCTGTTACCACCTCCTTTTGCCCCAGTCTACCTGTTCACATGGTGGCTCAACCCCACAGCTCAGGTAGGCTCTCACGTGAGGATACACAGGCAGGTGAGCCGGGCCGCCCCTGCCAACAGCCAGCTGCCTGCACGTGTGACTGAGCCCAGTCGGGACCCAGACCAACAGCCTGAACCGCTGAGCCATAGAACTGCGAGCTGAAGATACGGTGATGGTTTCAGCCAGTTGAGTTTGCGGTGTTACAAACCACTATTTGTGCAGTCAGTAACCGCTAATATTTACCAATATTATAATAGTCACCAATATTCTTGTATAAGGAATCAAAATATTTACTCAGCCGCGTGAACCAAAATATTTACTTAACTGTGTGTATTGACTGTGTGGGAGAGGTAAGCGGGCTGCCCGCCGATGTCAGTGCTTCCTAAGAGTATAAGCGTAAGAACGTACTCAGGTGGCTCGCTTGCTGTCTTGCTCGTCACACGCAATGAGGTGATGCTCGCGTGTGGCGGGCAAGACAAGGAGGTGTCCGAGGAAGGGGCCGAGAAGAAGGCACAGCAGCGCTTCATGCTCCGACGCTGACCGGAGCGAGACCACGTGTTGAGAGACCCGACTTGAGGCTGCGGCCGACGCCGAGGACCACGGGGCCCCCACTCCTAAGCTGAACCCGGACACCTAACTGAGAGTAATAAAGTGTTCGTGCGTAACCGCAGTCTCGAGTGGTCTGTATTCTTCCTCCGGTGTCTTTCATCACAAGATCCAAGTCCTGTGCGAGGTTTTAGGGACACCTGGAGCCTAGAAGGTGACTGCCGTGACAAAGGCCACTTACTTGGGACTAATTAATTAAATACAAGTAACAAGTCAGGACATTTCCACTTGGACAATTCTGTTCGGCATTCGAATGAAATTTCTTTCTGTTTGTAAGTTTCTTGACCTGTTCTCTGTTTTTATGGCCAACTTCTGTGCGTTTTGTCTTCTTCAGAGCTGGTAGCCACACCCCAAAGTCGCATTCCTTTCCCTACCAACTGCTAAAATTAAAAGGGGTTTCGAAAGGATAGTTCAAAGGACTAATGGAAGAAATAGCTTATAAGTCAAAGCTACTTACCGATGGTAAGTATTTTTTGAGTTTTAAATGTGGGCCCAACACTCCTGATAGAAACAGTCAGGTTACAGAAATATATAACCCATGGTCTTCGGACTCAAGGCGGCTGAAAATCTGAGGGGCTTAAAATCTTAAAGTTGAGGAGAATAAAACTAGTTCGGTGAAATTATTAGAAAACAATGTCAGGTGATCTGCATGATAAAGGCTGGGCGCCAGCAGGAGTTTGGAGGGGGCGCATCTGTGCTAGGGAACCCAGGAGGGCTGCTGTCTGAACAGCATGGCGGAGCCTTTGGAAAGTAGGGTGGGAAGGTCAAGGTCAAGGCAGAGAAGCAGGAAGGAGTTTCAGGAGGGGGAACGAGGCGTGAGCCGGGATCACTGGGAGGCTGTCCCACTGAAGGACGAAGGGCGTGTTGGTGAAGAGCCAGGGGGACACTCGGTCGTGAGGGTGGGCTTTCCCTGGGGAGTTTGTGGTCCATGCAGCAGCCAGTGAGAAGGGCACAGCCAGACAGCATCCCATCACATCAGGATGCTGTGCCCCCGCCCCGCTAAACCCGGTCCCAAACCGATCATTCAAAAGCAGGAAAAAGCTATGCACATAAGGATACTTTGTGCCGAGGCAGTCACAGGAGAGAAGAAACTTCAAATACAAAATGCCCACCAGCTGACGAGTGACAAAGCGTAGCAACTGACGAGTGACAAAGCGTAGCGACTTCGAGGAATGTTCTACAGCCATCGTGAGAACATACATGAAGACTATAGACCAAGGCAGAGTGCTTGTAAGTAATATTAAACAGAAACAAACTAAATTATGTGTGATTTATACAAATTTATACCTACTAATGTCTACGTAATTTGCAGATTATAAATATGGAGTAAGTATTCATATGGGCACATGCTAAAAGGATACTTAAATAATTAAAAATAGTTGTATGTGAGTTTGAGACAAATTGTTAATCTTTTAAAATGTCACGCGGTTAAAGGTGATATAATAATAGCCAGATTTTGAATTTAGAATAATGAGTTACAGAGAAGAGGGGACACAATGAAGGTGGAAATTTTTCACCAAACCATTCTCAACAGCTCCGTGTTCTCCTTTTCGAGGCTACGCCATCGTCCTGGCTCGTGATTCTGCTTCCCCACCTCTGTGCCTTTCCTTTCCATTACTTCTGTCATGTTTAATTGCTCCCTTAAACATTCCTAAAATACACTGATAACACGAGACGTCCCAGAGCGGGACCCCTGAGCTGCCATTCCCGGTGATGAGTTTAGAGGCGCCGGTCCCAAACTTCTACTGCCTCTTCTACCTTCTTGTTCATTCACGGGGTTAAATTCAGAGCCTTTCCTCAGATTAGACCTTGCCGTTAAATGCACTTGGGTAATAAATCTATAATTTTGCACCCACGATACAGACCCATAAATGCAAGGGCTAACAAATCTGCTTAACAAAGATATATTAAATAATAGGCACCCTGCGCTGAACTCTAAGCCTACGATTCTCTCGCAGTAAGGTCTTGATCCTGTAACTCACAGCCCACCTAAGTAACCCACCCTCTCCAGTGCCCCGAGGCTAGGTTCTGGGGCGGCCGAACATTCCACCACCCCAGAGAAACGAGTCAAGGGTAGAGTGAGTTAAGGGGTGTGCTGCCGTTCCTGTCCACCCCCCCACACACCCACACCCGCTCTGCGCCCCGGAGGTTGTCCTGTATGGGCTCCATCAACGGGCTTTTGCCCTGACTTCCGATTGAATTTGGCCAAGGTAGGCCACGGAGTCCGTAAAACGGGGCAAGTCCTTTAGCTCTGTGAGACTCCTTTGTCCCCCCTGCCTATGGGACGCTGAGATGATGAGATGAGGTCATTCTCCCGCTTGCTCAGTTTCGTGCGCCTGCTGTGTACGTTCCACGTGGGGCTGGCTTCGCGGCTGCGTCATCTGTGCCACTGCAGACAGTCCTGTGCTCACAAGGGCCCCGCCCTGGATTCAGCGCTCTACTGTCACTACCCTGAACGCCTCGAGTGTTGTTTTTGGTTTTTTTTTTTTAGCAAGGAGCCCGTTTTCACGTTGCGATTACGCAGCTGGTTCTGAGCCTGGGGGTATAGCAGTGCACGAAGCAGACGCGGAGCTTGCACTCTGCAGCTTACTCCGTCGATCGCTTACTCTGCGAGGGACAACCCTTAGAGGACTGCACAAGCCGCCAGTGTAGGTGCAAAGATGTTTGCGTGTGCAAGGGAAGGAAGACAGTGCGAGGCGGCTCCCTCTTTTTTTTGTTTTTTTTTGTTTGTTTGTTTCCTGACGCCGACTAGCACCTCCAATGCAGCATTGATTAGAAGTGGTATTTACCGAGTGGAGCTCTCCTTATTACTTAATATATTACTTAATATGTTACTTATATTCGACCATGTAGAATCTGAGCCAACAACAACGTCCTCCCATGCTGGAGGTCCTTGGATCTAAATGTACAGCATGAGGCTGAAGGCTAGAGGTGACCTTCAAACTTTAGACAGTCACTAGCTGTCCACTCATCGTCTTGCCTCAAAAAGCAGCACATCTCAGCCACTTAACCAGCAAACCTTGCCTTGTGAATCCAAACTTACCAGCTATTTCTATCATGCAGATAAGGAACCCAAGGTCATAAAAGTTGTTGGAAATTAATAAACTTCTTTGACAGTAAGCAGGGTTATTACTTCAAGTTATTTATGGTCGCTCTGCAGTGCTGTCTACATCACGCTGTCTCCTTGCCCCAAACCTGGCAAATTTACTGTGTCCCTGATGAGGTTACTCTAACTCCTACGTCCTCCCCCTGCTCAGCCCAGCCCTGACTAACGTGTGACCTTTTGGGACTGAATTATTGAAATCCGTTAATGGCTTTATTGCTTCTGATTGCCGGCATTTGCCTAATGTACTGTGGCATTTATCAAACTCTTGTTCGCCTGGATGAGGATCACTTCCGGCCTTGATTTAAGCTCCTTGAACTAATTTTCCTTAACCAGCATCAGCTCAGCTCCAACAGCCCTGGCTAACAAGCTGCTAATGAGTTCTCCATGGAGTTTGTAACAGAAGAAACTCAGAATTAGTGGGTGTTTAGCAAAGCGAAAAAAGGTGTTGAACTTTTAGGAAAGGAGGTCATTTCTCTAGAGCCCCAACAAAGTTTGGGATGATAAACTCCACTGGGAGTCCAGGGCACTGTTCCGTGTAGTAACTTCCTATGGAAGGGGCGGGGGTGGACAGGAAGTCGTGTTACGCCTGGGGGTCTCGTAACACCCCCCTTCCTTAACTTTAACTACCTGCTATGTCTGTGTCTAAGATGACTTCTAATAAAACCACAGCCAGAAAGAAGAAAGGCATCTGCGTCAGTGTGAACCGGTTGCGAAGCTGACTCACTCCCCCGAGAAACCTCAAGCTGATGTCTTCTCCTTATCGCTCAGGTGGCTTCAGAGTTCGAGAAAAGAGTCTCACCTCAGAAGTCAGATCTAGGCTCTTACGAGCTGTGGGGCGAGCCGCCCGGCCTCTTAACCTCGGGTCCCATCCCGTGCCAGTGAGGCCCACGACGATGGTGCAGCCTTTTCCCGCCCCGAGAACAAGGTTCGGTTGGATGTCAGACGCCCGACATCTCCTCCGTGATTGAAAGCTGGGGCCCACCTCACTCTGTCCTAACTCTGACACTCACCTCCTCTCTCATTTTCAGAAGGTCTAAAGCCAGAGGAGTTTGGCCGCGTCACGTGCAAAGAGTGGTTCTCAGGCACCACCAGCCAAACCCCTCCAGGCTGGAGAGGGACGTGACCGCTGTGCTCGCGACCACGCCCGCACCCCCAAACCCTCCCACGTGTGAGCAGAAACATGCGGACAGAAGCTCCAGCGAGGACGGACTGGGTGGGCCCGCGGTTCTTCTCGCTTTCTCCCCACGCCCCGCCCTCCGCCAGGAGGCTTCTCTCCCTGCATCCTTGTCACCATCATCAAAGCCGGCGGGAAGATAATGCGCTCCTAACCGTCACCCATTCTCATTCAATTAGCACCTCCCGAGAGCGTCCACCTCCCAAGGGCCGGCCTTTGAAATCGAGGTCCTGGGGCGCATAGGGCACAGTCCCCCACCTGGGCAACCTCACAAGGCAGCAAAGGAGGAAGCCGGGCGGAGATAACGGCGGTAAAACGTGACGTCACGACAGTACCTGCTTTGAGACCGGGAAGGCCAGCCCTGCAGAGAATTTCCCTAGAGGAAGCCGCTTTCCTGCCGCGTCCTGAAGGATGAGCTGGAAGGCGCCGCGTCCTCGCAGAGAAGCCGCGGACCCCTCTCGGGCGGCTCGGCCCACCCTCCGTGGTCGGTAACTAACGGGTCTCTCTCAGACTGAACTCCTCGAGGGCAAGAGCCGTTCCGTTTGCCTTCACGCTCCTTGCACCCCGCTCGGTTCCCGGCCCGTGGGAGGACCCCAACCGAAGGCGGGTGGGTGAGCGAATGAGTAAAGAACAGATGAGCAAAATTGCTCGTTTTTTGGGTTGTTTGTTTGTTTGCTTGCTTTTTGGGTTATTTTTGGGAAAAGCACGTCTATTAAAGTAATAAAAGAATGACAGAAAAGCAACTAAAGCTAGGCCCAGGATGCAGGGGACTTTCGATGGCTTCGGGAAGCTGGGAGTCTTGCGGAGGGAAAGAACGGGGAGAGGGGTCCTTGGGCAGACGAGGGGGCCAGGGCGCAGAAATGACCCTTCAAAACAGGGCTGATGCCTTTTATTTCGCAGGACGAGTAAAGGCGTCAGAAATGAGTGACAGACTGCTGAGCGTTGGGGACGACTGTGTCGCAACAGCACGCGGGGTGGGAACTGCGGAGGGGCACGCTCGCTTCTCCGTGCAGCAGAAGCGCTAGCATTGCGGGGGCGGCGGGCCTGGGGGGGGCCCTGTCCTCGTCGTGTCTCCCGATCGGACGGGCCCTCTCGCCCTGGGTCCTCGAGCCAGTCCTCGTCCTCTGGATGTCTCGAAAAACTCGCCTCGCTCGAGGACTCAGGTGGGCAGAACGTCTCCCGTCAAGTCCTTCCCACCGAGGCATCGGATTGGGTTTAAACGCTCGAAAAATGACCACGCCCCGACCTCAACGGTCTGGGAAGCCGGGCAGCGGGCACCGAAACAGGCTCAGCCAGGAGAAATCATCGAATGTCCCCTCCGGATAAAGTCATGTCTGACGTCCCCGTAAACTGCCAGCCGGACGCGTGCGCCGGCCAGTCAGCGCGAGCAGTCCTTCGGCAATATGACACAGCACGCGCGCGCGCATGTGTGTTGCTCTCTCAGGGTTGCTCATGACCTCACATGCCAGGTCAGTTCCCCGGGTGACCACAGGGCTTTTCTTAGCCCTCCGCTGACCCTCCTCTGTCTGATCTCTAGGGGAGGGGACAGATGAGCGTCTGGCGGAGCTGACCGCCAGGGGTCTCTGAGGACGAGCGACTCAGCCCAGACGGAACAGGTGGGTGTGGAACAGGGCAGGGGCTGGGACATTCCCAAAGGCAGCAAAGAATTACTAGTCAGCTCGCCTACCTGTTGCGGTTCCTGTGAATTGGGTGGGAGAGAATGAACACAAAAGACACACACACACAGACAGGGCAAAAGACTGCACCCCCCAGAGCTGTCAGCGTTTTATTGTTAAAGGCTGGTATTTGGCTCATGTCCTTTCCCACATCCTTATCTCGATCTTAACCTCCCCGTTTATGTTCCCTCCCTCAGTACTGAATATCCTTGTTTCTCTGAGAACTTGTTCTGCTTGTTCCTGAGGAAGGTCAGTGCGTGCATCTGACTCTTCAGCCCCCTCCTGTGTGCAGAGAGGGGTCACCTTGGCTTGCGTGCAACGCCTAAGGCAAATACCCAAGATCAGCATAGTCACGTTCTCGGGAGTGGCGGTGTCCGGCTCACTGCCTTTGGCCGATGTTTCCATGCACGCCAAGTTCTTCCCAGCAGATGTATCCACGCTTGCCGGGGAACAAGGATTCTCAGCCCTTTAACTCCTTCATTAACTCCTTCACCTACCTGACCCTCCTCCTCCCACCTGTGCCGGCCCGTGGGAGCCCCGGGCCATGCATCTCACAAAGGCACCTGGAAACGCCGAGGGGCTGAGAAGGAGCTGGAAGTGCTGGGCCGCTCCCAAGGTGGGACGACAATGCGGCCCCCGGGAGCCCAGTGAAATATGTTTCCCTGCCCGCTGGGAGGACCAACGGCTCGTGGGAATAACACCTCCCTCAACAGCCTGCGAGCCTAGGGCAATAACAGGATGAAAACGGAGGTCAGCCCAGCTGAGGGTCTGGAGAGCGACTAAGGGCCGGTCGTGGGGACAGCGCCGTGGTGCAGCACACAGGGCCGCGGCTCCCACCGTGCGGTCTGGCCGTCTGCCCGGCCCAGCCCGCATCCACCTCACTGCAGAAGCCGAGTGCCCTTCCGATGCCCACTCCCAGCCGAGGAAAGCGGCTCTCGAACGGGCGAGAAGTGGACGGGCACACTCTCGTGGGAGCTGTGAAGCAACGTGACCCCTGCGTGAGGAGGTCCCTTTGGGTACAAGGCCCCTTTATTCACCCTCATATCCCACAAATTTCTTAGTACTGTTGATGACCAACCGAGATTTCTTTTCTTTTGTAAAATTCTGTAAGTTTTGTAAAATCTTTTCTTCTTTCTTCAGTAAACTTCCTTCCTGTGTAAGGGAGCTAGAGATCCTAGACCAGCTTTCCAAAGTCGCACAGCCAGCCACATCCGAACCAGCACCTGAACCCAGGTTTGTCTGGCTCCCCAGTCTCTGCGCCTCGCCTCTCTGCCACTCTCACTCCCTGCTTAGTTTGGGTGGCAATCTGACCCCAGTGTGACTCTTTTCCCCGATCTCACTCATCACTTCTGCCCCCATGCCACCAAGGGAAAAAAACCTGTCTGGCTGATGTCTCTAAAGAAGGACCTTCACGTGACCTGGCATGGCCCCCCGTGATCAGAGCCTTGAGTAACATAGCCACCGGGAGGTACAGCATCGGCCACAGTCCACCGGCTGCAGCCCATGAGTACAGGGCCGAGCTGCCCGGGGTGTGCGTTGGGGGATCAGAGGACCAGGGCGGGGGTTGACGCGACCTCCCATGCTTTGCCTTAGCATCAGCATGTTGCTACAGGAGCTATTTTGGAACAACGATGTCCGGAAAGTCTTGGCTTATATATAATTTTTTAGATGATTACTAGCACCATATTGTCAATCAAAGTCTTCATAGGATGGGTTTACTCGGTGGAAACAGGCACGCTTCTTCCTTAGGAATCCCGAAACGGAACAGCGCCCACGGTGCTCGTCTTTAAAAGACAGAACGCTGTCCCCTCCTGAAGCCGCTGCCCTAGTTAGGACCCATCGCCTCTGGCGAAATTCCTGTGGTGTTCCCCTAACGGTCTCCCTGCTCGCTGTACTACTCAGCAGCATCAACCCCGAGAGTGGTCTTCCCGAAGCCACGCCCACGCCACAGAGTTGACGCCACGCCCAACAGAGCACGCCCACGCCACAGAGCCGAAGCCACGTCCACACCACAGAGCCCACGCCTCCGCCACTAATATCCCCTACGCTGTAAACTCCTCAGCTGTCATTCAAAAAAACAATGTCCAAAACATGGTTCTTCTTTCCAGCCTATCATCTGTTATCACACCCCTACACACCCCAACACACCAGCCAAAACACACCATGCTGTGCCCTGGACTCCTGGGGCTGTGGCTCATCATCTTCCTTCTGCCAAGATTATGGCCCACATCCCATAACCACAATCGTCACCTTTCAACACTGCCCAGATGGCAAGGCCTTCAAACATACCGTCCACTGGGAAGCTTTTGACGTCTTCTTGCTCAAATGTGGTAGCCCCTCCTTTGAGCCCACATATCACTTCGTTTCATGTTCTCCTGTGAGCCTCGTCTTAATAATTTTGAGACCCTAGAAAAGTCACTTGACCATAAAGCGAGAATAATACCTACTTTCCGAGGTCGTCGAGAGGGTTAGATGAGACTAAAATAACTCTGAGTGGTGCCTGGCGTAGAGCGAGCACCCCATCCGTGGTAGCTTTTTCATCCCTGACATCACACACACACACACACACACACGCCCTTGAGGTCAGCACTGAGCCCTGTTCGTCTCTGTATCCTTTGCAGGACCCCCCACAGGGGAAGTCCTCAAAACACACTGGCTGAATTGAAGACGCCAGCACCCCACACAGAGACAGCAGCTCTCAGCGTCCAGAAGGGAGAACTGTCGAGAAGAGGAAAACTCGCCTGCCTCGTCAACACAACCAGCTTGGCAAACGTTTTCTTTTTCCCTCTTGAGTAGCTCGTTGGCCATGGAAGAGCCACCGTCTTCCCTAACAAAGACAGCGGCACACGCCCAACTGACAGAGTAATTGCTCAATCTTTATAGCATTTAAAAAAACTTAATGGTATTTTTTTTATGGACTAAATTACATTATTTTTATTTTCTCCATTTGTCTGTGAGGCATGGGGGACAGCGGAGTGGGCCTACTGGACCCGCTTTGGTTTCTGGACACAAAAACAGAACCTGGTACAAAACTGTTCCAGAAAACGCTTTGGGGACCTCGCTGAAGCGGATTCTCACTCACATTCCTTGGCGAAGCTCCTAAGAGGAAGCTATAGGTCCATCTTGGTGTCATCGGACGGCTCAGCCGGGCCTGACAGTGTCCCTCCCACCTTAGTCGTGTCATTACCTTATTACTCTTAGGACAGTTTGCTCGGGTTTATTTCTGCGCAGGCAAACTAGGGCGAAGGTCTCGGAAGTCCTGGAGATGTCAGGCTGGGTTAAGATTTGTCGTTAAGGCTTGACAGAGCTCGGCTCTGCTAGTCAAGGCATCAGAGATGACAGACCATCTACCAAGGGTCTTTGCTTGAGGAAAACCCAATCATGATACATGTATTTGTTAAAAGTGCTTTTTTAAAAATGCACGATCAAGAAACAGGGAAAAAACACAATCTCTCCACTTATGTAGACAAACAGAAAATCTCATTTTTGTCTGGGATCTGAGTTAAAAAAAAAAAAAATGGAAATCTTCCAGGAGGATTTACAGCCACGAGCCCACACTAAGTGCGAGGTTCAATGTCTAGGAATCTTTCGGCGGCCCCCAAGATGGGACAAGGGGCTCTCGAGGATGGCCTCACAGCTTCCCAGGTTTTCCCTCCTGTGGCAGTCGGTCATCTCACTGTCCCTCCACTGCCTCTTCATCCATCTCCAACCCACGCCAGCTCACCCTGAAGGTGACTCAGAACCGGTGGACCCTAACCTGCATTCTCATATACTGTTGTTAAGGGTATAAATGGGGTAAATCACTAGTGAAGAGCGATTGGCGATATTTTTCAAATACTATATCTTTTAAAACAATGAAAGGACAGATCCTTTGATCCCTCAGTTCTTAGACAAATAACCTAATGAGAACTGACGAGTCAATAGGAATTACCTATTCTCAACAGGAAATGAGGTCACTGTTTATTCTGACAAATGCTGCTTTGAGAGATGCTGCTCTGAGAGCAGGAATCATGACTGTCCCCTCCATTTTTAATCTCTGGCAGTCAAGACGGTCCCTCACATTCAGAGGCAGTCAACAAATATTCAAGTGAATAAATGACTTCACCAAAAATTCAGATTTTCTTCATGATGTAAAGTCTATTTCCGAAACCCAGCATGTCCCTCTTCCAAGTGGGACAATTAACCAGTTCCATAATCTCGAAATGGCAAAGCGGGGCGTCTCTGAAGCACTTCCTTTGTTGAAAACCAAAACATATTTATTACTGACATTTAAGGTTTTCTGCCTCCTACTCCCCCCTTGCTAATATTTCTGAAGAAAATCCAGTTCTGGACAGATTTATCCTCATTTACATCTAATTTTCCTTAGACTACTCAGTGGAGGAGTGTCACAAAAGGTTAGGGCACCGGAGAAATGTGACAACCAAAGAATCAAGCACATGCAGAGCCTTAATCGACAATTAGTCAGAAGGAAGAGAGACGCGAAGGAGCCAGACCCTCGTTGTAGCACACGGCCAGGAACTAGCCGCTGTGACTGCGAGTTGCAAATTTGTCAGAGAAGGGGTTTCTTGTATGGGACCAAGCCAGAGAAAAAGCCTGCGGGTAACACCTGGACAGGTGAGCACTGCAGAATGACACTCATTGATATGGGCAGAACCAGAGCATTCCCACCTCATCTGGGAAAATACATCTGGTGCTGACTATGAATCTAATAAATAACCAAGTGAGAAACTGGTATGTAAGGGCCATCTGAGAGCCCGCATCCACCCGGCATTTAATGAGACCGAATCGATCTGAAAACATTTGCACGAGGGACTTTCCCCCGCAGAACACCTGGCTTATGCAACCACAGAAAAAGCCAATACTGAACTCCTGTAATACCTACTGTCTATAACACACATCTCAAACTTCGTGGGCTCAGGGCCCCTTTATACTCCAAGGAGAATGACAAAGCGCTTTTGTCTATGTGAGTTACACCTATTATCAATATTTACCATAACTGACATTTAAACGGGCACATTTAAAAAATGTATATTAATTCATTTAAAAATAACAATAACAAACCTATCACCTGTTAACATAAGTGAAAACATCTTATGGAAAATAGCTATATAATCCAAAATCAGAACTAAGTTTAGTGAGAAGAGTGTCATTGTCTTCTAGTTTTGTAAATCTTTTTAATATTTGAGGTTTTTTTATATAAATATTGGATCCAAGTTCTTTGTCAGAAATGTGATTTGTAAATACTTTCTCCTAGTCTGTGTCTTATCTTTTCCTTCTCTCATTAGTGATCTTCCAAGAGTAGAAAGTCTCAATTTTGATAATATCCAATTTATATTTTTTCTCAATGGAATATGCTTTTGGTATTGTATCTTAGAAATCTTTTCCTATCCCAAAGCATAAGAAGTTCTTTCCTATATTTTTGTCTGGAACTTTATAGTCTTTTAGGTCTATGATTAATCTTGAGTTAATTTTAAATGTGGAATTATGTGTGGATTAAGAGTGATTTTGTTGCATGTGGATAGCCAATTGTTTCAGCACCATTTGTTGAAGACTATCCATTCTCCATTGAACTATCTTTGCTCTTTTATTGAAAATCAATTGATCATACATGTATGGTTAAATTTCTGGTCTCAGTTCTCTTCCATTAATCTATATGTCTATCTTTTCTCTAAAGTCATGTTCTCTTGATTACTGTAGCCTTATAGTGACCCTTGACATCAAGTTAAAGCGAGTCCTCTAACTTCTCTGTTTTCAAAGTTGCTTTGGGAATTCTAGCTTCTTAACATTCCATATACATTAAAAGTGGCTCAGCAATTAAAAAAAAATCCTGCTGGAATATTCATTGGAATTTTGTTCATTGGAATTTCGTCAGTATGGCAAGAATTGCTATCTTTACTATACAGTATTCCAATCCATGAACATGGTATACCTTTACATTCATTTAGGTATTCTTTGAGTTCTTAAAGCGTCTTAAGATATCAGCATACAGACCTCACACCTGATTTGTTAGTTTTATGCCTGAGTAGTTTTTTTTTTTTTATTTTTTGGTGCTACTGTAAATGGTATGTGGGTGGAGTGTCATTTTCATTTCAATTTCTAATTGTTCATTGCTAACATACAGAAATATAATTAATTTTATATGTTGACCTTGATTCTTGTGATTTTGCTAAACTAACTTATTGGTTTTAGTTGTTTTTATTTAGATTCTTTGGGATTTTTAACACAGAAATCATGTCATCTGTGAAAATGGTTTTATTTCTTCCTTTACAATCTGTATGTTTTTGGGTTTTTTTTGTTTGTTTGTTTGTTTTTTTGTTGTTGTTGTTGTTTTTTTTGCCTTCCTGCAGTGGTCAAGACTTCCAGTATATTGCACAGGAAGAGTGGCAGCAGACTTCCTTGCTTTGTTTCCAGTCCTAGGGGGAAAGCATTTAGTTTTACACCACAAAATATGTTCATGTAAGTGGCATTTATTAGGTTGAAGAGGTTCTCTTCTATTACTAGTTTGCTCAGAGTTTTTTCTTTATGAATGGACGCTGAATTTTGCCAAAGGCTTCTGCAGCTATGGAGATGATCGTATAATTTTTCTCTTTTAGTCTGTCGATATGATTAATTAAAGTTATTGATATTCAAATGTTGAACCAGCTTTGCATTCCTAGGGTAAATTCTATTTGGTCATATATACATATATTCTTAGATTTGATTTGTTAGTATTGGTTTGAGGATTTTTGCAGCTATGTTCATGAGGGATATTGTCTGTAATTGTCTTTTCTTGTGGGACTTACGGAATGAGTTAGGAGGTGTCCCTCCTCTCCTACACGGGGCTTGGACCAGGCACCCAAGGTGCAAAGGCAACCAAGGCACCGGACATGCAAAATTTCTGGCAGCTGTCCCTCTCCGGTGCCGGCCCCGCCCTTGCACAAGTCTTCCCGTGCCTTGCCCAGGTCCCCGCCCTGCTTCTGTGTTCTGGAATCGTTTGTCCAGGACTAGCATTATTTATTTTTTCAGTGTTTGATAGCATTTTCCTGTGAAGCCATCTAGGCTAGGAGAGTTTCTATGTTGGGAGTGTTTTAACTACAAATTCAGTTTCTTTAATAGATATAGAACTATGCCAGGTATCTCTTTCCTCTTGAGTGAACTATGGGAGTTTGCGTCATTCAAGAAATATTTCTGTTTCATCTAAATTGCCGGATTTATGGACATACATTTCTTTTTAATATTCATTTATTACGCTGAAGGGTCAGTAATAATAAGTCCCTTTTTCATTCCTGATATTGGTGATTTGTATCTTCTCTCTTTTTCCATGATCAGTTTGGCTAGAGGTTTACCGATCGTGTTGATCTTTTAAAAATACCAGCTTTAATTTTCATTGATTCTCTCCTTTTCTATTCTCAATTTCATGTATATGTGTTCTTATCTTTACTGTCAACAATTGGTTGATTTAGGTAAAGAGTACAGAAGAGTTCATCACGCTCTTATTTCTACTTTTCTAGAGATTAGAAACTTTTCTGAATACAAAGTTGGGGGTGACACGTGCATGCACAGGGAGCCATTGTGACGGTAGAGCGCTGACGAGCGGCCCGCTCTTCAGTAACAAAGTTTAGATGTTTGAAAGTAGCCGAGAGAAGGATCGGCGGGTCAGAAACGGACGATGAATCATCTTTCGGGGAAATCTCATTTTCGCCTCTGAGCTGCTGCAGGAAGACTCTAGAGAGCAGAGGTGTTCTCATTAGCAGCTCGAGTTCAGCTCAGTTTTCTCTGCCTTCTATGTGCATGACCTTAGCAATATTTTCTGCAAACAGCAGGACCCGGGTGCTTGCCTGCGGCTTACCCGGGTGACTGTTCAAACCTCCCTTTCCCAGGAGAATGTGAAGCTCAGTGAGCCAGCCTCCTGATACAGGTGTGAAACGAGAATAGAAACATTATCATCCATGACACAGAGTGGGGAAGTAAGTCTTTGCTGAGCAGAAACACAACAGACTTTTGAAACTTTCGAAGATGCTGTGGGAGTTGGGGGAAAGGCAGAATATAAAATGATATTGATACTACGGCTACAAATACACACGACCCAAGATCTTCCAGGCTGCAAACCCATGCTCGTGCCCTTGTCGATAATGCGGGCATCCTCCCCCACGGCCCCGGACCCTGATGGGACCGAAGCGGCATTATTCCCCTCAGCCTTCACTGCAGTGAAGTCAAGCCGGGTTCCACAAAGAATCAGAAAGCTGGTCACTTTTCATCTGGAGAGGCTCACTGCCCATTTAATCACCTGATTCCTCAAACTCATCTACGAAAATATTCCTATAAGAAAGCCATTTGTTACTGCCGGGACTCTGGTTAAAATGCAGACTGTAGTTCCCTAGGTCTGGGAGCTGAGATCCTGCATCACTAACAAGCTCCCAGGGATGCTGATGCTGCTGGTCCACGGACCACATTTTGAGCAGCAGGCTCCTAGAGTACTTAACACCAAGTACTGTAGTACTTAACACTAAGTACTACATCCTTATCACCTATGTTCTCATACTTAGCAGGTAGCCAATAAACATATTTTGAATTTATTGACTGTCTCTATAATAATAGAATGAAGAAAAAGATATCTGCTTTTCATCCTACTCGCATTCTTTTTTTTTCTCAGAGTAAGGAGCCTGGGGCATGGTTAGGTGGTAGTGGAACTGGCAAGGAAGGTGTTTATCTTTTGGCTTGTGAAGCAAAACAAGAAACAGCATCAATAGTTGAGGGCCTTCCTGACCCATTCCGCCCAGAGATCTGGCCTCAGAGAGCGAATCTGTTTGCCCTGCTTATAGCAGCTTCTATGCCCACCCTCATAATAATTACTGGCCCAAACCGCAGATGTATTTGTTGTTTATTCCCCTCTACTTTCCCTGTCTCAAACAACACACACACACACACACACACACACGCATCCTCCTTTTAATTTAACTTGCTCCTTCTGCTTCTATAATGGGAATTAATTGTACGATCTCACACTACCAAAAGCAAACTATTGGTGGCCTTACTGCCTTCTAGGTCTGCAGAGAAAAAAGCACACATCCTTCATCGTCCTTTCATTACTAGAGATAAAGTGTAATCTCAATGACATCTGACTCCCTACACTTGTCTTTTTGAATAAATGCCTAATAACCTCTTGTTTTTATTTCATTTCAATAATATTATCTTCAATTACGGGCTCCATGTCTAAAACACTCCCTCTCGAGGCACAGAGAAGTTTCCTCCTTGTGGGCAGACGTGCAGCATACCTGGCTTTGTGAAAAATGAGGCCCTCGGGAATATCGTGTCGGGAGGCCTGAGCTTCAATGATAACCTGTGTGTCACCCCACCGAAGTAATTAACACGTCTGCGCCTCAGTTTCCTCTTCTGAAAAATGGGGAGATGGGATTAGATGGTGAGGTCTCTTTTAGGCCAAACATTCTACGATTCTAGAATAGTTCACAGGAACAAAAACATTTAAAATACCTAAAAAATATCTCTTCAGGTATATGTGTCTGATCACAACTAGAACATACATATATATAATGATATATATCTACACAAAATTTTGTTATTTCTACCTTGCTCTAGATTTTCAGATTAAAATATATTCCACACAGGTCTAGGAATCAAATGGTTTGCATTTCATCCTCAGTCTGCCATGGAGTCTCACTGTGATCTTCAGTAAGAGTTCACACACACACACACACACACACGCGCACACATGTGCATGCACGCACGTGTATACACAAGCACATGTGCACACACGTGCGCACACGTGCACACGCACACACCACATTTCTGCTTCCGCTGACCCAATCCTCTCTTTAACGATGACATTTACAGGCTTGTTGCCTGGAAGGGTTGTTTGGTTTGGGTTCGAATCTATTTCCTTTTATTTATTATCATAATAAAAGCCTTGCTCCAAACAAAATTTTGTTCAGAAACCCAGTACATGAAACAAATAAAACTAGACATTCTGGTTAAAGCATGCAAGGCAACCTGAAAATCTGTACCCTGTCTCACCTGGCACCCGTGCTCCCCACTAGGAAACACCCCACAGGACCCCAAAGTCCCCACATCCCATCGATGGTCATTTCATCAGTGCTCACTTCCAATAACAGGACACTTTTCTTTTTGGTCAGATGAGGGGAAATCTAATAGCTTCGAGACTAGGAAAATTCTGTCCCTTCGTAATCTTATTCGTTAAACCTATTTTAGCAACTAGAATCTCATTTTCACAAAAACCTGCTCCCTCCTCCACGCGAAGCCCTTCCAGTGTGAGCTGACATTTCTCTCTTCCGTCTTCTCTTCCTCAGATGAAATTTCACCAGTTTATTCGGCTCTCGTGGCTTATTTTCAGGTTCTTTGTCTTACTCAGCCTTATCGAGTCAAAGCTCATCACATCACTTTAAATATACAACACGCACACACACAAAAACATGTTCTCAATACATACGTGCCTCCAACAGCATTCTCAAATAAAACGGGTCTTTTTTTTTTTTAGCATCCTATTAGCTAGAGCTTTCGTCTCCTCTCTTACCATGGATGCTGAAACATAAGCATTTGTAGTAGTAAAACTTTAAGAATAGAAGTATCTCATCTATCGACCTGTTAAGGACGCCTTTGCGAAGGTAAACATCTGTCTGATCTCTGCCGTGGATCCTCGGGTCCAGCTTTCAGAGGGGAAACTGAGATCCCACTGCGCTTCTTCACTCGTCGCAGAAGTAGGTCCATAATCCTTAGATTTAGGTTGCAGTCTGCAGTAAGCACGCGGTCAAGAGTCCTGTCCACGAATGCCACCACGCGTGCTCTTTTTAGAGGGTAAAAATTAGGATATTTTATAAAAAGATTCTGCTTCTATCACGAAGAATTGTCTCTATATTATTTCCACCCTATTATTCAAGCAATCAATATTCCTGGTATGGATTACAGTAGGTGTTCTTTACCACGATTACAACAATAAGGAAATTAATTACTCTGCAAACAAATGGGATTTCTAGGGAAACGAGCAAAGGTTTCCTGACCAAAGGTTTTGCTCTCACATATCAACGTAAGATATGTAGGGGGATATTATTTTGATATATTAAAGTCTTTTTTTTTTTTCCTCGTGAGGGCACATTTCTCTTTCTCAGCTCTCACTTAATCAGTTAGGCTAGCCCCTCATCAGTTACTCAAGGGAGGCAGGTAAATTGGAAGTCTTCTTGACTTTGGTTCCCAAAGACCTAAGCATAAGAGAGAGCAGAAGGCGCTCTTGACATTTAAAAAAAAGAAAAAAGAAAGAAAAACCACCAACGTTTGGGAGAATCATAGAGTCAAAGCAAGGGCCTCCCCTGCAAAAGGTTCACAGGTTACAAGCAGGTGGTGGGTAGGAGGGAGCGGGGTATGGAAGGAAGGGAGAGAAGAGAGAAAGGTCAGTGGGGCCCAACACCAAACAGAGACAACATGGGGAAGAGCCTCAACTCAAGAGAGCGCCAGCAGCTCCCGCCCCAAGGGCCTGGCGGCCAGCGCCTTTCCCAGGCTCGTCTACTGGCTCCTGGCTCCTAGGAATAACATTCCAAGTTGAGAGGCTTAATTTAACTATTTTAACCTGATCTTAAACACGAAGCTTCCTGGGCCTATCCCCGATTCTTAAACATGTATCTTGGTCCTGATCTATGACTTCTTTCTAAAGAGATTTGGAGAAATTATTGAATAAAAGGATCAGTGAACTTTTGAAGAGCTTCTTGATGAAATCACTTCCGAAAACTTTTATACTACCACCGACGGTGTCCAAAAGGTATTTAGCCTCATTAGTGCAACACGAAGGGCACATGAAAACAAAAAACACTCATAATATTAATGTTCGGGGTTGGCGAAGGTACGAGGAGATAGGGTGTCCCACACGGTGACGTTATTGGCTTAAGTTAATGGAACTTTTATTTCGGTTGCCAGGAAGAAAGGGAGGAATTTACATCTCATGGGTACTTTTCGTAGGCTCCGTCCTGTGCTGGGTGATAACACACAGTCTCTCACTTGATTCTAACAACGACCCGACATGGTGTGCTGCTGCTGCTGAGACCGAGAGAGTCGAAAACTCTGGCCAAAGTCCGTCCACATTAAATGTGGCAGAGCCAGGCTGTAAACACAGACCCGTCTGATTTCAGTGTACAAGATCCTTGCATGGCACCGTTTTGACCGCCCCTAATACGATGTTATTTATCTAGAAGAGCGAAATCCAATAGAAATATAATGTGATAACGTTATATGCGATTCTGCCTTGTCTAGTCGCCAAATTCTTTAAAAGCAAAAACAAAAAAACAAAAATGAGTGAAATTAATCTGAATAATGCATTTTACTTAACCTGACATATCCAAAATATTAGCATTTCAATCTATAAGGATTTTTAAAAATTACTAACGAGATATTTACATTTGGTTTGCACTAAGTCTTTGAAATCCAGTGTGCGTCTTACGCTCGGAACCATCTGAGTTTAGATTGATCACATTTCAAGTGCTCAATAGCCACATGTGGCTAGTGGCCACCATACAGGACTTCACAGAGCTGCAGCATCAGAGCAAACTTCTCTTAGAAAGGCTGCGACAAAGAACTCCCACAGGACAACCCTGGGGGTGTTGACTAGTTAGCACGGCCTCCCGAATCAGGGAGAAAAAAGTTCTACCATTCCAACCAAATATCTTAATTTCACTTACTTTCTTTATTACTATACCAAACCCCAGTAAAGCTGTGACCGAGGCTCCCCCGCCACATGTCTGCCTGCCGACAACCCCGGGGTGTCCCCAAGGGGCCCTGCGTGCTGGCATGCCTCCCGTCTCTAGCACCACGTGTCACCAGCCATCAGTCCCCGAGCCCCTTCTGTCTCGTCCTGTGTCGCACCTGACTGACCATCTCACGAACGAATACAAAACACTTGCTTCTCACGATTTATCTGTAACTCCAAAATAGATACTCGTGACACTTTCACGGCCATGCGTGGACATGCACACGTGCGGAGTGGTGAAATCTGAGTCGCCCGACACACACATTCCGAGATGGTTGAACAAGGCAATGCACTGCCTTCTGGTTTCAGCTCAAAGTGTAACTAGGGTCCTGTTTGCAGTTACTTATTGCCATTGGGGGTTCTTTTGCATTTTTGTGCTTTTTGTTGGTGATTTCATTGTTTGAAGTGGCCCCTGAGCACAGTGCTTGAGTGCTGTCTGTTGTCCCCGAGTTCAGAAGACTGTGATGTAACATGGAGAAAATCTGTGTTAGATGAACTTCACGCGCATTGTAGAACTGTCAGCCATGATTCAATGTTAATGGATCAGTCATACATATTAAGCAGGTGCCTTTGAACAGAAAATGTTTATGAAAATGTGACCAGAGGCTCACAGGGAACCTGATTCCTAGAGAACGATGCAGCATTTGCAATTCCCTGTTCCTGGCAACTTTACAGACCACGACCACCTTGACCAAAGGGACTTGACTTCATCCATCGAGTCCCTGGTAATGCCCGGCCACTGTGTTCATGGCACCTGTCCCTCGGGATTCCGTGGTGGGAAAGTCTCAGCCTCAAGCCGCTCGCAGACAAATAGGCACACGTGGGAATGGACCACAGCCAGCTCCAAAGCCTAGGCTTGCCAAGGGAAACGAAGGAAAACTCAATAGCAGATAGAATATGCCGGTTTTATTTGAACTGACTGAGCGTTGTGCCTGGTTAACCTGAGGACATGTACACAAAGGCTGCGAAACACACTTAATGGTAGGGAGGTGGCTAGGAGAGACAGAGGGGCAAAGGTGAATTTGTGGCACCTGGAAGAACCGGGGTCGCCTGGGCCACCGTGAAGCCTGACTGCGTCTCCACGGAGAACTGTGGGAGAGCCCAGACACCCAGACCTCTGTCTGGGAGCACGCCGCCCAGTCTGCTGCTTTGTGAGGAAGTTTTCAAGAGTTTCTATGTCTTTGTCTGTAGAGAAAACTTACATCCTCTAAGTGGATCTGTTGGTATTGGTCATTTTATCTACACATCGACCGGGCCCGAGTTTGGGAAAGTGGCAGAGGAACCGCCACGCAAGTCCAGCCAGGAAGGCACGTGTCCTCCTCTTCTCTGGAGAGGGACAGAAAGCTTTTGATTCTGTTTCATGTGGCCCTGATGGACACAGCCGCATCTTGCCCGTGGCCCCTAGGATCTTTGCTCTATGAATCAATCAGCTGCCAAAAGCCCATTTAGAGAGGACTATAAAGTGTCTGATAAGTGACCGGTGCACCTGGACGTGGAAACAGGCCGGAACTTTCTCCACCTGTTCCCATGGCTGCTGGTTTCAAGGTGGATGCTAAGTCCAGTGTCAACAATTTCTGCGAGGTCTGTGGAGGGAGCGCTGGAGAGCCCCTATCAGCAAGGACCAGAACGGACCGCAGTTTCACCGAAATACTATAATAGCAGCAGGACGAGGTGTGGGTCATCAGATTGGCCCTGCGTGTTGGGGAAAACGTGAGTCGAGCGAAGGGTCTTCCCTACGCAACGGACCGGAACAGTTTCTCCGGGTTACAAGTGGACGCTGCTCATTTTCACAGGATGCAGCTAAAGCCGTGTTTAGCGGGAAAAGTGTAGCCGTAAATGCTTGTGTTATAAACCCATAGAGGCGAATGTGAAAATGAAGAATCCGTCCAACCAGCAGGACACAGAAGAGGAAAAGCAGGAATAAATAGGGAAAAAAGGGGGTGCGAATAGAAAGCACAACGTAACAGAACAGGAGATAACCCCAACACACCAGTAATCATGATTAGCGTAAATGCGTTAAAGGCCTTGTTCAAACAGAGGTGGTTAGATTCGACATTTTAAATTTAAGTATACACCATTTACAAATGAATTCTGACAGAGAAAAGACTGGGAAAATGCACCAAGTAAATGTTAGCCAACAGAAAACCTGAATAGCATATCAGGCAAAGCACACTTTAAGACGAAAGTAGTATTTGGCATTCAAGAGTTTCCAGTAAAATGATGAAAGGAACCATTTCTTTAAACACGCAAAGTCAAAACGAACAGACTTACAAACCCACAAACATGGAGGGAGACTAACACACACCCTCCAACAACTGCGGAGTCACGTAAACGAAAATCAGCGAGGGAAAACTGGAGAAGAATTGAAAAACGAAAGTGACGATGATATTCTGCGTCCATGTGGAACTTGACCGAGTTCTTACGAATACTATCTTCACATCGACCTTGCTAGAAAAACAGGGAAGGTCCGCCGATCTGCCTTTCACAAACCAGAAACGGGCAGAACACGTACGTGCCAGTCCCAACCAAGAGCCCAGCTGGCTGAACAGAGGCCGAGTGTCGACTCCCCTTCCTGACACGAGGCCAAACCCCCTTCCTATAAACCGAGTGCCCTCACGGCCGCCTAATTCCTTCTTCCGATCTTTTTCTTTTACAGCCTGGCTCCAACGCAGAGAAAACGTGATCGGAAAGTGCTCCGAGCACTATAGAGACATGAGTTTTATAAATGGAAGCCGTTTCCATTCGTATCTGAAGCCCATCAGCTTCTTCCTTCCCACCCCGGACCTCCACATACTGTCCGCAGAGCTGAACGCCCTTCCAGGTGGAACCCACGGAGGCCAGAGACAGGGGCGGGAGCAGAACCCACACGCACGCCTCAGCGAGGGCGGGGAGGGCAGGCGTGCTTAGGGGAAATGACACCCTGGAGTTGTCTGTTCACCGATCATCCTCACTCTGCCCAGGACTCCCCACCCTCCACCGGATGCAGCTGGAAGAGGGTCAAGCTGCAAAGCAAACAGGCCGCTTCCTGAGGTTTTCATGCAGGTGCGTTTATGATGGCACCCTCCCTGCCACCCAGGTCTGCAAGGACAGGGTGGGGGGAGCCTGCCTGCTCTGTGCGGAAGCTTCTGGCAGCATCGGCCAATCCCAAGGCAACCCAGAATGGGCTAGTGGGAATCCATAGGCCCAGAGGACAGCCATCAGCCACTGACGCCGAGATGCTCAGTCCTGTGGCACTTCGGCCTGGGTCGGGGGCTAAGTCTTCCAGCAAGTAGAGAGGACACAGGCAGGTTGGCAAGAAAAGAAGCCAATGTTTATTGTCTCTCCGAATCCCACGCTTGAGGGCCATGGTTCTCAGTTGGAGGCAATTTTGCCCCCAGGGGACATGTCTGGGGACATTTTTCAGTGTCACAGCTGGGCAGAGGAGGGAGTGTCAGAGGCACCTGATAGGTGGAGGAATGCCACTGAATACCCTACAGTGCTCAGGACGGCCCCCACGGCATCTGGCATCCGGCCCCAGCCGTCAGCAGCCCGAGGCCGAGGACGCCAGCGCGGCCTCCTGGTACCCCAGGGCTCAGACAGGCAGCAAAGGGGGTCACCTCAGGTTGACAGCTATCTACCTCTCAACCACGCGAACTCTGTTACCGCCTAATCATCTGAAACGAAAAAAATCTTCTCCCCAAAACTAGAACATATGAACGAGTGAATGAATGAATGAATGAATGAATTCAGATCAGATCTCCTAGTTTCGTGTGTCCACCTATCTCAAGAGAAGCCCACAGATGGCTCTGGAAGACGGAGCGGGGTGAGGACCGGCCCCCACTCTCCACAAGGAAAGCGGGAACGTGGGGCGCCGAGCCCCTCTCTACGAAGACTCCCGTTTGTCCCACAAAATGCCCTGAGCATTCGGGAGTTTCGTAATCCAGAAGTCCACTTACCCTTTACCTGGAGGGACTTCAAGAGTGCAGAGTGCCCATCCAGGACGGGGGTCTGGCCCGAGGCGGGGGCCTGGAGAGGGCGTGGGTCTTGCGTGGCCCTTCAGAGCTACGGCTACGCCGGAGGTTCCAGGCGGCCCTGGAAAGCTCAGTGCCCACTTGGGAATTGGATCCTCACCCTGACTGTCGCCCAGTTCCTGTGTGGTCCCCGGAGAGTCACTTCTCTCATGGCCTCAGCGTCCTCATCTGTGAAACAAGGGGTCACCTGGCTAAATTATGTGGGGAATAAAATGCAACCCCCGCCCGAGCTCGGAGCACCTGCCAGTGTGAGCTGACCTCTCGGCCACGCCACCCACCCTCTCCCACCCAGCTTCCGGCCACCAGCCCCGCTTGCCGTCAGGTCTCTCCACCCAACCTCCTTTCTGTCTGACACCCTCTGCTCTCCTCTCCTGGCAGAGGCGCCTGTTCTGAGTCTCCAGGACAGGGGCGCTCCCTTCCCTACTGTGGCATTTGCCACACTGAAAGTCAGCTCTGTTTTCATATTTCTGTCTAAACTGCGAACAGTTTGTAAGAGCAGAGGTGGCGACTGACTCCTTGGACTTCTCGAGGCCCTGGCAATGCCTGGCACTCAGCGGGTGCACCAAAATATCAGATGGATGGATGGATGGATGGGTGGATGGCTGGGTGGGCAGATGGGTGCATGGATGCATGGATAAATGGATGGATGGATGGATGGATGTGGATGGATGGGTGGATGGATGGTGGATGGGTAAATGGGTGGGTGGGCGATGGTGTGCAGAAATTCAAGCACTTTCCCACCAAAAGCTCTAGGCACCTTGTCCCTGCCCCTTCGCGAGCCCTCAGATAGGAGAACTATACCGAGTTTTGTAAGAAAATACTGCATGTCAGAATCCCCAGGAATTAAAAAGACAACAGGTGAATGTCACATTGCCTTCTCTACCTTCCAAGCCGGGCCTGGCTCTGGATTTCCAAAAGGCGGAGTAGGGTGACAGGGATGTAGGAAGGATGAAATCAGTAAGAACCAAGGTCAATAATAAAACTCTTCAGAGAAACTGCCTCTCGGTTTAACGGTGTTTGGTTTTGTTTGTTTTTTTTTTTTTATCAATGAAGCAAGTTGCCAGGGCAGGAGGGGTGGGGGTGGAGAGGGCTGGGAGGGAGGCAGGTAGGAGGGGTCAGGGACACAGAGAGCCTGTCGTCTCTGTGACGTGGACAGCTGGTTCTGGTTGTATTTTAAACAAAATTGCATCCCGGTGTAGATGCTACGTCTGGAATTACGACCCGCCCTGTGATCTGTCACTTTCACACACACGCAGGAGGGGAGCGGTCTCCACAGAGAGGGGACACACGAGGAGAGGAGCTGGAGACCCAGGAGGGACAGGCGTTCGGGGCATGCTCCCGAAGCAGACCTCTTGGTCCTGAAGCCGTGCCCGCCTCTCTGAGCATCTCCACTCCACAGGGAGGGCCACTCTCGGGTAAGATCTTGGCCGGGGACTTCTTTATGAAGGGTTAAGTGATCTGCCCTAAGTTGGGCAGGAGGTGCCGGGGACCGGACAGGGGTGAGAGATGAGAGCTGAAAGGCAGTGTTGAACACCACAGTGTTTTAAATAGAGAGAGATGGCCCCGAAGAGACCATGGAGAAGTTTCTTAGGAGGAAAAACCCTCTTCTCTTTGTTGGTGAAGAAACACCTGGTTTGCAAAAGGTAACAGATCGGAAGCAGGATGGGTTCTTGTTACAAATCTATTTTTCTTAACAGAATTCAGCTGTGACTCTAAAAAGCGGCCCTTGGTAATAGCTCCCAAATGGGGAGGGGGGACGGGGGACGGGGGACAAAATCCACAGGCCGTTCCCCACCACCTGCAGGAGCAGCAGGGCGCCTGGCCGCATCCCTCACCTCCGTCTTCTCCCTCGACTCTCTGGATGCACCTGCGAGGCAGGCGCTCTCTCCTCTTTAGGATGTGGGGACCGAGAGGTTAAGTGATTCACCAAGGCAGTAGAGAGGCTGAGGGAGGTTTCGGACTCAGGTCCTCAAAGCCCAGAGTCCTTTCCCCCCGCAGCGGTGGCCACACTGGAGGAAGGAGACGGATGTCTGCAGTGACTAGCTGCCACCGGAGAAGGGAGGGACCGTGGAGATGTTTGATGTCTCTATGTGATACCCAAGTTTTCTGAGAAATTCTGTTTGCAGTTTCCTCCTCAAACACAGCAATCTAGCAAACGCGCACTCACGCGCACGCGCACGCACACACACACCAGTTCCGAGAACAAATTAAATAATACAGCAGTAATGCGAATACTGCCAGGGACCAGTGTGATCTGTAGCAGGTCGACTTTCTCCTGGCTGATCCTCCGTCTTCGGCGGACGAGCCTTTCAGTGACAAACCCTCCCTGCTCGCTTCGAGGGTGAATTGCTTACAGGTGTGTGTGTGTGTCACACACACACTTCCACAAGACTGCAACAGAAAACAGCTCACTCAGATCCAGCGCCACACCTTTTGAGATGCTTTAACGTTCCCTGGATTCGGCATCGCAGTTTCATGAAATGTTTTTACACGCCTCGTTTTTTAATTCAGCTTCTTACTGGTGTTTGCAGACAAACGGGGCGAAACGGGGAATATGCTGCCTTCCCCGTCGCTGGGGAATGGGGCCGGCCCCCTGGCAGCGCTGTGGAATCAGGCGCCTGCTGGCTCCCCGGTCCGCCTTCCCCCTCCAGGACCCTCTCCCAGCGACAGGTGCTCCGAATTTCACCGGCCCAGGTTCCTGGGCTGTGACTGTGTCACAGCTCTGGGAAGTGAGGGTGTATCTTTAAAGTCCCTGGCGAAGGCGCCTCTGTGACCAGCCTAAAGAACAGGTGACCAAACGAGTAGATGTGGAGCTTTCCTCCTGGGCACCCACAGAACGGAAGAGGGGAGGCGTGCTCAGCTGGAGCTTAGACTGCACTGAGGAGCGAAGGGTGTCTTGTCTTCGTAGGGAGCTTCTTTTCAGAGGTGAATGGCAGACAGACCGACATGGAGACAGAGGGGGCGCGGGAGAGGGGGGGAAAGTCAATCCCTGCGTCCTGACACACTCCCAGGAGCTGCTGCAGTCCAGGCCACACCTGGGGGCCGGCTGCATTAGAACACTGACAGACCCCACGGGATTTTAACTATGTCCTCTGAGCCCTGAGCCCCCTCACAGCCTTGCCGCTGCCCCCTGCCCCTGCAGGGAGAGATGCTCCTGCCGGCCCACGTCCTGCTGCTGCTGCTCCTTGGGGCCCCCAGGACGGGCCTCGCCCAGAAGTCCTCCAGAACCGAGTCCATCTCCCGCTGCTGCACCGACACAGCCCCGTCTGAGGCCAGGAAGAGCCAGCTGGAGGAGGCGCCCCCGCTGAGCAAGAGAGGCCCGTCCTACCTGCCCGGCCAGGGCCCAGCCTCCGGAGAGGCCGAGCACAGGGCCCAGGGGGAGGACAAGGGCAAGAGGCCCTTCCCCGCCGGCCCCCGGGCCAGGCCCCCGCCCCACGCGCAGCCCCGGGGCAGGCCGCAGCAGGGCGGCGCGCAGGCCGGGGGCCGCGCCAAGCTCACCCTGTCCCTGGACGTGCCCACGAACATCATGAACATCCTCTTCAACATCGCCAAGGCCAAGAACCTGCGCGCCCAGGCCGCCGCCAACGCTCACCTGATGGCGCAGGTCGGGCGGAAGTAGCCGCGAGGGTCGGCCCGGCCAGCGCGTCTGGGGGCGTCCAGTCCTACAGCCCGCTTCACCGCTCGACCCCCGGCCTCCTCCCAGCCCGGCCCCCGCCGCCCCTGGACATGCGCGGACCGCAGCCTTGTCCCACCTTCACCATCCGAGGCCACCGCGGTCTCGCCCTGTGCTCGGTGCCTCTGTTCCCCTTCCCCTCGCTCCCCGCCAAGGGCCCCGGGCCTGAGAGGGGGCGCTCGGGCTCCTCCCCAGCCCCTGCCAGGGTGGGGAGACAGCGGCTGCCCTTCCCCGCCCCGCCGGCTCCCTTACCGACCGTCCGCCCCCATTAAAACCAGTGGCTTCCTGAACCCATGCTGCCTCTGTTCCTCCTTCTTCAGCCAGCTGCCTCCGACCTCTGAGCTCAGAAAGGGGAGGCGAGGGAGGGGTTTCGGGTGAGCCCATTCCCATCTCTCCCAGATGGATGTGGTTCTTGGGGGTCACAGGGGGAGTAAAGAGCTTGGGAAAGGCCAAGGTGGCGGGACTGTCAGCTGTCGCTAGATCTACAGCCATCTGCGTGGCCTGGTCCCACCCAAGGGATACACCCTGGGGTCTAGGCTAGACAAAAGAGGGAGCTTTCCGTTCCCCCCACGGGACACCCCCGTCCTCCATAGCCGGCGAGGGAACCGGGTCGCAAAGCCCTAAATAGGCACTCGCTGGACCGGGAGTAACTTCTCAGCACAGTGGTGGGCACGAGGGGACACGGATCCGGGAGGCTAGGCCTCTGCTCTCACGAGCCGGCACCTAGGCGAACAGACAGAACCCAGTCTGGACACAAGCAAAGGCCACCAGGGAGCACACAGCGATGCACTGCTCAGTGAGAGCAATTAGCGTAAAGCAGCCGTGAGGAATTCAGAGATGAGAGCGTTTAACGTGACTCAAAGGCCGCTGACAATGGACACGGGCGCCGGGCGCCGACTCCGCTGGCCTCTGGCAGCGAAGCCCGAGGGCCACATTCCCGGAGAGGGACTGTGGTCCCCCATGGTGATGCATCACAAATACGTGACACCAGCTCCTGCACGGCGACATACACGACGTACCCACACGCCAGCAGCGGCGATGTCGCACCACAGGCAAATGACGACTATGGAGAAATGTGTGCCAGTCATATAAAAGGCAAATGGCTTCTTAATCAAATGTACAAAGAGCTACTGAAAATTGAGGGTGAGGCGGGGGGAGGGGGGGGAGAGAAAAAAACCCCAAGGGAAAAGAAGCAAGGATCTGAATAAGGTGCTTGAGCAAACTTGTCAGACAAAGTCCTTAGAAGAAAATAAAATATACCGAATTTATGGAGGCGAGATAAAATATTTAGGAGCATATATCGAAGATGACAAAGAGAACAAAAAAATCCATGTATATTCCCTTTAAAAGTGATTATGGAAATTGGCTAGACTTCGAAATAGTAAGATTCACAAGCTGAACTTCAAAGTTTAAGAAATAATTAGTTTTTTATCTTAATTTTAGTAGATTATTAATTTTTAAAAACAAAGGAAAACCTGTAAATGGCATTCCTGGGTGTGCGAATGCACACACACACACACACACACACACACACACACACACACAAGCCCTCCCCTACAGTGAAACTCATATGAACACGTGAACAGTTACTTAAGCATTTCGCCAGTGCCCTCCAGTGTCTGGAGAGAAACAAGACATGTACATTAAAAAAATTTTTTAAATACTTAGTAAAAGGCTAATAAGAGTTCAAAGCACTGTGTAGGATATGCAACGTGAAAAAAATTTTCATCACTGCATATTTACTACAATGCTTTCAATACAGTGAGAGATTTTACGGTGTACCCCAGCCACCCCTGAATCCTGGGGTGGAAGTGTTGTGTCCAGAATAACCAGACCCAACTTGAGTGCTCTTAACCAGGAGACAGTTTATTAGCCGGCGGCTGTCCTTGCAAAGGAGCAGCCACGAAATGCCAAGATACAAGGTTTTTAAGCCCTAAATCCTATTCTTCATTCTGTCTTAAACACAAAGGTCCATCTTTCTCCTATTCACTACCTGTCAACCCACTGGTCAGGTGTGCAAGCGGGAAGTACAGAAGCAGAAAGCTTGTGTTAGAATGTTATGTTCCTATGGGTGATTGCCTATGTTCCCATGGACAATAGCCGGTGTTCCCATGGGCGATGGCCAAATAGTAATTTTCAGCTTATATACAATTGATTATTTTTCATGCCACGCAAGCAAGCAGGGTTACACAGGCTAAAATTGGCAGTTAGCGTATGAGCTCATTGTTTCAAGTTTCATGATTTACAGAATGTGGTTAGTGGTTCCAGAAACTAGGCCTAAGTTATAGACTTCCTTTGTCCAGTTTCAGGTTTTAATTATTCTTTAACCCTTTCATATTTCAGCAGGCCATTACATTCCCCACTGGTTTTCTTTAGAATGACTCAATCTTCGAGTCAGAAGTCGGGATTTCTGGCCAATGGGTCAGGGCTGACGCTCCTAAAATTAAAATCTTTGCCCCAGTTATATTGGATTGGATTAAACTCTTAACCCATTTGATCAAGCATGGCCCAAAGGTCAGTAATAACAGCAGAATTATCAATGGTCCTGCTATAGCCGACAATAACGTGGTTAATCAAGAGTTTTTATTAAACCAAGATTCATACCAGTTGCTTCCTTGTTTTAACTTCTCATTTCTGTCTTTTACTCTTTGTCTAATTAATGCTAAACTATCCCTAATAATTCCAGAATGATTAACATAAAAACAGCAAGTTTCTCCTAGTGCTACACACAAACCTCCTTTCTTAAGAAATAAGAGGTTTAAACCTCTTCTATTCTGCAGTACTACTTCAGCTAAAGAATTAAGAGATGTTTCAAGATGATTAATTGATTTCTCTAGAGTGCTTAAATCGTCATTAATCTGCTTTGTGAGCCAGGCTATACCTTGATTCCCTGTAACCAAAGCAGCAGTCCCAATTGCAGCTGATCCTGCCACTCCTAGGCCAACTAGGAGCGGCACAAGCAGTGGAACTGCTCGCTTACGCCGAGGATAGTTATATCCTCCCCCCAAATCCATTGCTTGTCTCCCTTCTTGTCCGCTCATCATATACACCTGAGGTATAACATGAACCAGCACACAAAATCCAGTATTATTTTTCCAATAGTTAAGATTAATACAGGGAGTTAAACCAGTATTACAAGCAAACCAAGTGCCACTAGGGGCCGCTAAATAAGTAGAAGAGGTGTTATTTACTAAAATAGATGATTTACAATGTTCCTTATACCTAGATTTATCAACTCTATATGTGTTAGTATACACACAAGTTCCCTTTCCTTGTAAATTTCCCAAGTTACAGATGGGTTTTTGGTTCCCCAAGGGCAAATAGTAACATTCGGAGATGTTACATTCCTAATAGCAATTTGATCTGTGCCAAGGTTAGCAATGACACCAAGTCCTACATAATAAGGTGGGGCAGGGTTCAGACAAAACCAACAATCCTTTGTAGCATTTGAGTTACTGTCATTAGCAAACTTATAAACATTATTGATAACAATTAACCCAATTATAATTAACCCCGTGAGAGTCTTATCTTGAGTGGATCCTCTGTGAGTGTTGCCTTCCATTTCTCTGTCTCCGGGGGAGGTTGAGCTGTCTTAAGGCGGGTATGGTGAATCCAATGTCTTTTTCCTGCAACCTCGACAGCTGTTGGTGTGGTTAGAGTTACTGGAAACAGACCATCCCACCAGGGCTCTAAGCTAGCAGGCTGGATCTTCTTTATCCACACCCAATCACCTGGATGATGTGGGTGAGGCTGTGATGTCCCCGGAGTCGGTCTAGCAGCTTTAATCAAGCCCTTGACTTGATTTTGGGTTTGTTGCAAGGCCTGTAGAGACTTAAGGAGACTTGTATTATTACTCATTGTAACCTTTTCAATTCCAATTTTAGGGAGTAAAGAGGGAGGTCTCCCAAACATTATTTCATAAGGGGAAATTCCCATAATATATGGAGTAGACCGGGCCCGTAACAAAGCAAAAGGAAGAAGGCTCACCCAATTCTCCCCAGTTTCCAGCTTAAATTTAGTTAAAGTTTCCTTAAGTGTTCTATTCATCCTTTCTACTTGTCCTGAACTCTGAGGTTTGTAAATACAATGTAATTTCCAATTAATCCCTAATACCTTAGCTAACATTTGACTTGTTTGGGCAATGAATGCCGGGCCATTGTCGGACCCCAATGATAAGGGCCAGCCAAATCGAGGCACTATTTCTGTAATTAATTTCTTAGCTACTACTTGTGCAGTTTCCTTCTTTGTGGGGAAGGCCTCAGTCCATCCAGAATAGGTGTCAATGAATACCAGAAGATATTTAAATCCAAAAGTGCCAGGAGCAACTTCTGTAAAGTCCACTTCCCAATGCTCTCCAGGAGCTTGTCCTCTTAATCAAGTGCCGATATTTTCCTTTGGGATGGGGCGAGAGTTGACCTGTGCACATATTGGGCATCGTGCACTCACATCCCGAGCCTTTGAGGTTAGTCCAGGAATATAATAGTCTCTTTTTAGCAGTTCGATTAATTTAGTTCCTCCAAGATGGGTAGCATTATGCATCTGGCTAATTAAGGTGTTACCAAGCGCAGCAGGGAGGACCGGCCTTCCATCTGGAATCCAAAGCCACCCATGTTCAAACTTCTCGTGCAGTTGCTTCCCCAACTCTATATCTTGGGGGCTATAGTCTGGAGCCTGTACCAAGGGGGGCACAAGAAGGGGACCAATTATGACGTTAGTCCCCACTGGTTTTCTGGCTACTTCCTTTGCTGTTTTATCTGCCAAGCGGTTTCCTTTTTTTACCGCTCCTTCCCCTTTTTGATGGCCGGGGCAATGGATAATAGCCACTTTCTTAGGTAGCCAGATAGCCTCCAAAAGAGCCAAAATCTGCTCCTTGTTCTTAATTTTCTTTCCCCCTGATGTCAATAGTCCTCTTTCCTTGTACAGGGCTCCATGTACATGTGCCGTTACAAAGGCATATCTACTGTCAGTATAGATGTTTACAGTTTTATCCTTTCCCCACCGTAAAGCTTGTGTTAGAGCTATAAGTTCAGCCCTCTGTGCCGATGTCCCATGGCTTAGGGCCTGTGCCCATATCACATTCCTGACTGTTACTACAGCTGCCCCGGCATATCTTACTCCGTCGGATACAAAACTGCTTCCATTGGTAAATAATACCGCATCCGGATTAGGCCACGGCTCATCCTTCAAGTCTGGCCGTAGTCCAGTTACCTGCTCAAGGTGCTGAACACAGTGATGCAATGGAGCCTGCGGGTCATCATCCGGGAGCAGCGTGGCATGGTTCAGGGCTGCAGTTTTCAAAAACTGGGTCTGTGGGGGATTAAGCAACAGTACCTGGTACTGAGTAATCCGGGCGTTGGAAATCCATCTTTCAGGAGGGCTGTGCAGCATGGCTTCAACTGCATGTGGAGCCACAATTTCAATATTTTGGCCCAAGGTCAATTTTAAAGCGTCTTTGGTCAATATAGCAGTAGCAGCTAGTGCTCTCAGGCAACTAGGCCTTCCTCCAGCCACCGGATCTAGTCTCTTTGAGAGATATGCCACTCGTTGCTTAAATAGTGGCTTTTAATTTCTGGAGCAAATCTCTTCCAAGCAAAGGAAAAGGACATTCAGGCATAACTAAAAACGAATGCGTGATGGTTCCCTTTCCCAAGTCAGTAATTTTTGCCTGTGTCCATGGGTATGCCTTCCCTTTCCCAGTGGCTCCTTGAATTACAGTCTTTTCTTTGGATAACAGATCAGCAGTTTCTGTTAAAACTGAGTAAGTTGAACCAGTATCAGCTAAAAAGTTCACAGGTTTGCTCCCTACTTGCAAAGTTACCTTGGGCTCTCGGGGGCTCATTAGATAAGAGCCCTGACGCCCCTATTCATCTTCCAAAAGAATGAGGGGCCTTTTTTCTTTTCACCTCCTGGTTGCTCCTTTTCAGGCACTCATTCTTCCAATGTCCTTTCTTTTTGCAAATAGCACATTGGTCTCTTCCTAGCCTAGGTTTTCTATTTTGGCCTTCTTCGTTGCTAGGTCCCCCTCCATGGTTAGGGTTTTTTTTTTTAAGGAGGTCAGTTTCCTTGTTGTCCCAGAAACATGACCTTTTGCACACCGTCCCTATTGTTAAAGACCTTCTGAGCTATTTCTAATAATTTGGATAAATTTTCTCCCTCAAAACCTTCCAATCTCTGTAACTTCTTTCTAATGTCAGGGGCCGACTGGCTAATAAAGGCCAAATTAATGGCTCTTCTATTGTTGGGGTCCTCCGGGTCAATAGGTGTATATAAGCGGTAAGACTCTAATAGTCTTTCCAAGAATGCTGCAGGTGACTCGTCCTTAGTCTGAATTACTTCACTTACCTTGGACAGATTTATTGGTCTACGTGCAGCAGCCCGGAGTCCCTGTAGCAGAAACTGGCGATACCTTAGGAGAGCCTCCTTACCTTGATCTGTATTTGGATCCCACTGGGGACGTTGAGTCGGAAACACAGCCTGTAACCTGGTTAAGTCTGCTGTGGGCTGCCCATTTGGGTTTGTTACTTCTCTAGCCGCTTCCCGCAAAATTCTTTCCTTTTCTTCAGTAGTGAATAAGACCTGTAAGAGCTGTTGGCAATCATCCCAAGTGGGCTGATGGGTAAAGAAAATAGACTCTAAAAGGGAGGTTAGTCCTTGTGGTTTCTCTGAAAAGGATGGCGTTTGCAATTTCCAATTATATAAATCACTAGTACTGAATGGCGAGTAGATGACAGTAGGCTCACCGCCACCTCCTGGAATCACCTTCAATGGGGCTTGAACAGATACTGGCTCTTTTCAGGGAGGTTGAATCAGGGGAAGGTGGCCTATGACCCCTAGACCGGGTTACAGGAGGTCCCGGTCCCTCCGGAGGAGGACGTCTACCCCCATTTCCATTATAGGGTGGCGGATACCAGTCATCCTCCGAGGGAGGTCCCTGCAACACCGGTGGGGGCTTCTTAAAACCCTGGGGTATGGCTGCCATTACAGTAACGGGTGCACGACTGCAATTCTGTAAGTATTTAGGGGCATCAGAAACAACATCAATCCAAACATCAATATAAGGAATTTGGTCAGGATGCCCAGGGTTTCCATAAATCACACCTCGAACCCGGAATGCAGTCTGCATGTTAAATGATCCCTCGGAGGGCCATCCTACTCCGAAGGTCGGCCAATCTAATTGACAAAAGCGCTGCAAATCAAAAGGGGTTACTGAAGCACCATAGGCCCTTGCCCTACGACGAAAATCTTTAAAGTTGTTAAGCATGCACTGTAACGGAGTTAGTTTGCCCCGTGATTGTCCCATAGTTCCACAATAAAGCACACGAAGCAAAACAAAACAAGACAGACATAGACTAACAAAC
>NW_024344378.1:2547395-2601795 GCF_902729225.1 Pteropus medius
GTTGCTTAAATAGTGGCTTTTAATTTCTGGAGCAAATCTCTTCCAAGCAAAGGAAAAGGACATTCAGGCATAACTAAAACCGAATGCGTGATGGTTCCCTTTCCCAAGTCAGTAATTTTTGCCTGTGTCCATGGGTATGCCTTCCCTTTCCCAGTGACTCCTTGAATTACAGTCTTTCTTTGGATAACAGACCAGCAGTTTCTGTTAAAACTGAGTAAGTTGCACCAGTATTAGCTAAAAAGTTCACAGGTTTGCCCCCTACTTGTAAAGTTACCTTGGGCTCTCGGGGGCTCATTAGATAAGAGCCCTGACGCCCCTATTCATCTTCCAAAAGAATGAGGGGCCTTTTTTCTTCTCACCTCCTGGTTGTTCCTTTTCAGGGCACTCATTCTTCCAATGTCCTTTCTTTTTGCAAATAGCATATTGGTCTCTTCCTAGCCTAGGTTTTCTATTTTGGCCTTCTTCGTTGCTAGGTCCCCCTCTATGGTTAGGGTTTTTTTTTTCCAAGGAGGTCGGTTTCCTTGTTGTCCCACAAACATGACCTTTTGCACACCGTCCCTATTGTTAAAGACCTTCTGAGCTATTTCTAATAATTTGGATAAATTTTCTCCCTCAAAACCTTCCAATATCTGTAACTTCTTTCTAATGTCAGGGGCCGACTGGCTAACAAAGGCCAAATTAATGGCTCTTCTATTGTTGGGGTCCTCCGGGTCAATAGGTGTATATAAGCGGTAAGACTTTAATAGTCTTTCCAAGAATGCTGCAGGTGACTCGTCCTTAGTCTGAATTACTTCACTTACCTTGGACAGATTTATTGGTCTACGTGCAGCAGCCCGGAGTCCCTGTAGCAGAAACTGGCGATACCTTAGGAGAGCCTCCTTACCTTGATCTGTATTTGGATCCCACTGGGGACGTTGAGTCGGAAACACAGCCTGTAACCTGGTTAAGTCTGCTGTGGGCTGCCCATTTGGGTCTGTTACTCCTCTAGCCGCCTCCCGCAAAATTCTTTCCTTTTCTTCAGTAGTGAATAAGACCTATAAGAGCTGTTGGCAATCATCCCAAGTGGGCTGATGGGTAAAGAAAATAGACTCTAAAAGGGAGGTTAGTCCTTGTGGTTTCTCTGAAAAGGATGGCGTTTGCAATTTCCAATTATATAAATCACTAGTACTGAATGGCGAGTAGATGACAGAAGGCTCACCGCCACCTCCTGGAATCACCTTCAATGGGGCTTGAACAGATACTGGCTCTTTTCAGGGAGGTTGAATCAGGGGAAGGTGGCCTATGACCCCTAGACCGGGTTACAGGAGGTCCCGGTCCCTCCGGAGGAGGACGTCTACCCCCATTTCCATTATAGGGTGGCGGATACCAGTCATCCTCCGAGGGAGGTCCCTGCAACACCGGTGGGGGCTTCTTAAAACCCTGGGGTATGGCTGCCATTACAGTAACGGGTGCACGACTGCAACTCTGTAAGTATTTAGGGGCATCAGAAACAACATCAATCCAAACATCAATATAAGGAATTTGGTCAGGATGCCCAGGGTTTCCATAAATCACACCTCGAACCCGGAATGCAGTCTGCATGTTAAATGATCCCTCGGAGGGCCATCCTACTCCGAAGGTCGGCCAATCTAATTGACAAAAGCGCTGCAAATCAAAAGGGGTTACTGAAGCACCATAGGCCCTTGCTCTACGACAAAAATCTTTAAAGTTGTTAAGCATGCACTGTAACGGAGTTAGTTTGCCCTGTGATTGTCCCATAGTTCCACAATAAAGCACACGAAGCAAAACAAAACAAGACAGACATAGACTAACAAACCAGAACAGGACTGAGAAAACTGTCGTCACAGTCTCAGTCGACCGCCGACTTACTTGTCGCGTCCGACGTCCGCACGGTCCCTGGGCCCCCTACCAGAAACTGCCTCAGCACTCCCAGGATCGTGCTCCGCAAAGCGAGAAACCACAGGCGGCGGGCTAGGGCAAGTGCCCTAGAGGCCTCCCCAACCGCAAATGGTCCAACGCCCCGGTGCACTGATCAATTTTCCCACAACGAGAAGATCTCGCTGGGGCCTCCAAATGTTGTGTCCAGAATAACCAGACCCAACTTGAGTGCTCTTAACCAGGAGACAGTTTATTAGCCGGCGGCTGTCCTTGCAAAGGAGCAGCCACGAAATGCCAAGATACAAGGTTTTTAAGCCCTAAATCCTATTCTTCATTCTGTCTTAAACACAAAGGTCCATCTTTCTCCTATTCACTACCTGTCAACCCACTGGTCAGGTGTGCAAGCGGGAAGTACAGAAGCAGAAAGCTTGTGTCAGAATGTTATGTTCCTATGGGTGACCGCCTATGTTCCCATGGACAATAGTCGGTGTTCCCATGGGCGATGGCCAAATAGTAATTTTCAGCTTATATACAATTGATTATTTTTCATGCCACGCAAGCAAGCAGGGTTACACAGGCTAAAATTGGCAGTTAGCGTATGAGCTCATTGTTACAAGTTTCATGATTAACAGAGTGTGGTTAGGGGTTCCAGAAACTAGGCCTAAGTTATAGACTTCCTTTGTCCAGTTTCAGGTTTTAATTATTCTTTAACCCTTTCACATTTCAGCAGGCCATTACAGAAGGAAACAGACGGTCCACCTTGTTCTGGTAGCTCCGTGAGGCACACGGAGGAGGCGTCCCCTGAGGCTACCTGGAACAGGTGACACCTGAACTGGGTTTGTAGCGGGAATGACATCCCGTGGTCACAGGGCCGAAGAGAGAAGGCAGTGACGAGAGCCAAGGCAGAGGAGAGAGAGGAACGTGTGCTGAAGTCTGGCTTCAAGGGCACGCCGGACGCAAAGGAGAGGCTGGGATTAGAGATTCAAGCCGAAACTAGTGGGGACGTTGCTCCACGTGTCACGCGCAGGAGTTTAGACGATGGGGAGTCAGCGAAGCTTTGTGTGGGGAGCGGGATAATCCAGCCTGTGCTTCGGAACATGTGGGCGCGGAGCCGTGACCAGCACAGACTAGGTAGACGAAGCGAAAGGCGGAGAGCATCTGGATAGCGGCACGCTAGGCCCGGGCAGAGGATCGAGCGACCTGAGCTGGGATGGTCGTTATTAGGTCAGGAGGAAGCGATTCTGGAAACGTTACAGGAGCAGAGTTGATAGGACTTAATTCCAGGCAGAGAGCAAAGCAGAGGGCATGTGGACAGAGTCCGTGTGCGCCGCTCAGAATCCGCTTAGGTAGGGACTTGTGACACAAACAAACAAACAAGAGAGGACACCGAAGGAGGGGCAGGGTTCCAGGAGAGTGGTCAGTGTTGCTCAGAAGAAGCCACATTTAAGTGGGAGGACAGGTGCAGCCCGCAGGTGGAAACTCCAGCACAGAACTCGAGAGAGAAGGGAAACCTAGAGTTCCACAGTCACCCACGAAGAGCCAGCGTGGTCGTGAATAAGATAAAGGAAGGGCAGAGGAGAGGACAAAGGGGGACCCCGTGGGGCGGCCAACGGAGAAAAGGAATCTGGAGAGGTGTCCCACTAGGAGGACCACCATGCAGTGCCACAGGAGGCAAGGAAAAGTTTCAAGAAAAAGGAATCACAAAATGCGTAAGGTCAAATGTCCGAAGGCCGAGGAAGTCATCGTTTCGAGAAATCAGGGCTGAGCGATAATCTTCAAGACGGCGGTTTCAGCAGAAGGGTGGGGAGGACGCCAAAGCACAAAGGCCAAGGCGTGAACGGAAGGCGAGGGGTGGGCATCCAACCTACGTTCTTTTGACGAGTTTCACGGAGTGAAAAGATGCGACAGTACGTTGCGGAAGTCACAGAATCCAGAAAAGCGTGTCGGAGTTTTTGAATGAGGGGACCTCGACGTACACGTAGGGAGAAGCAAAAAAGGCAATGGAGAAAGAGAGACAAGTACGTACAAGGGACAGGGAAGAAGCAAGGTCCTCCGGAAGGGGAGGGTCGAGGGGAGAAGGTGGAAAATAATACACGGCCTTGAGAGGAGAGGATTTTCCTCTGAGGGACCGGAGGGTAGGCGAAGAGTCAGGATCATTTTAAGGGGAGATCAAAGAGGGACATAGGAAGTTAAAGTTGGATGGATGTGATTTAAATAAAGTAGGGAACCTGCCCATGCCTTTCGATCTAATAAATAGCGCGTACCCGCTGGGCGCCTGACACCGGAGTGACAGGGACAGTTAAGGCGGTCCCCACCTCGAGGTCACATTTCATTAGCACTTACGGTCCTCGGAGTTATTTCCATCGTTAGCTCAGGTGGTCTCACCCTTTGAGGAAGAAAAGGCAATTATCCGCTCTTCGACCCCAGATCCACGTTAAAAATTCAAAAACGGGAAGAAAATGATGCCCGTGGGAGTACGGTGATACAAGAAGGAACGGAGAGTAAGTATGAGGGAAAGCGAAGCAAATGTCCACTGTTTAGAGCAACGATAATAACGTCTCACGGGGTTTAAAAGACGTGTGGCATTCAAACGCAAAACGCACAAAAAGCAGGAAGATAGTAAATGAAGGGGAAGTGTCCTGTGGCCTTCGCATCGTCCAGGAATGGGGAAAACCCTAATGCGTGGTCGACGCCGCCCAGTCAGGTCTGACTGCGGCAATTTCTAGGGCATCCACTAAAAGAATCCTTTAAATGAATAGTTAACAAGCTAATAGAGAGGAAACATAAGTAATCAAGAAAAATACTTGGTGAATCTGATATCGATATAGGGCATGCAGAGGCAGGGAGCATCTCAAGCTAAGCGATTCGTAGACTCGCAAAATCTTGGAACTGGAAAGGGCTTAGCAATAGCCTTGTCCGAGACGAGGATTTTACGATACGGAGGAGCTAAGTACACACTTCAAGGTCACCTGATTGTAACAGTGCCACGCGTGGACCCGCCTTTCCTAAAATCTAGCTAAATGTGTGTCTCGCATTCCACAGTGGTAAACCTGGTTAAAAGACACAGCCTAGGGAAAAGTATTTGCATCTTGGTGCCTGCTCTCCAGCAGACCCAGTCCTGAGGCTCACAGCGCTTAGGTCAGCAAATGGCTTTACTCACTACTGAATCCGACAGGGCTGATTTTGAAATGCAAACATGAGAGACACGGATTAACTGAAAAATAGAGCCTCCTAGTAACCCGGACATGAGTGTAGGCTTCTTCAAGTATCTGAGGGTTTCTTCCACACTTCAGCAAATGGCCAGACAGTCCACTCTGTTGGTCTAGGTTGGATTTGCTGAAAGTTAACGGTGAGGTTCACCAAATCGCTCCTTTTACTTGGAGGAAAAAAAAAATGTTTTTAACTTTTCTCCAAATACTTGATCACAGCAAGTCAGAGACATGCGGGTAAGAATCATGTTTCTCTCCCCGTTAGAATATTGGGAGTCCTGACACATCTGAGGGATCACCGGCCTCAGTGGCAAAGGGTGCTCTGGTATGACATTGCTTTGGTGTCGGTGTGGCCCAGGCCCCTGGCAGAGGGCCTTGGAAGTCGGGTCCAAAAGGAGAGACAGCCAGATACCTGGAGACTTGAGGACTGAGCGAAAACCCACTGACAGTCGCCTGGGCTGGAAGACCATCCCTCACGGGCACTGAAGAGCATCTCAATACCATCTCCACCCAACTGTGGCCGCCAGCCTCCATGGTGACAATGGTTTGAGTTGAAAACGGGCAAAGCAGTACACTGTTGGAATGGAGCTCTCGAAGGCCACATCTCAGGACAGTGATTTAGTATGTTGTGGGTCCAAGTGACACACGTCAGAAGGTGGCAGCATTGCTGTTTGGTAAGTCTCACAATGAGACACACTACTTCACACCTCCAGTCAAGGCTGTAGGGCCTACTGGACCCAAAGCTCAGGCCGGGTCGAGGCCACGAGGGAGCACAACGCCACAGATGAATGGGACGCCTAAAAACCAGTGGCCACCAACTCGAGAGCAAAGACAGCCCAGGGGGCACCTCTGCAGCATCTAGTTCACCTTAATTCCAACGATTTAGACGAACATCATGGATTTTAAAACTCTGGCTGGTGATGGGAATGCATTTATAGCTACTTCGTCCATAGTAAATTATAACTCTTTTGAAAATGGGACAGTCTGATACCAAAAATCAGTTCCATTAAGTGTTTTTTAAACTTCGCATCCTTGGGTCACACCTCCTCCGGTCCCCGCGGCTCCTAGTTAAGCAAGCCCACGACAGAGTTCAGGAATCCGCATTTTCTCCAAACCTCTGCAACGGGTCTGAAGCGGGGTGCTGCGGGCCACACTTTGAGGACACCTCTTCAAGGAAGGGATCACTTTTACCCTCTGTCCTGCGGGACACGCAGGTTCCAACCTGTGCAAGACCCGGGAATATCCTCGTTGGCTGTGCGTTTGTGTGAAAAGCGAGCCGGGACCGCAAGGCCCACACCCGGAAGAAAGGGAAGAGCCACACCGAAAACGCTCATTGTTTAATCGATGGATGAAATAGAGACGTGGGGGAGAGAACGTTATGATCTATGTCGTGCTGGTTTTCCAGCTCAGGTCCTGGTGGGGGAAATGCATTGACTTTAGGATTTCATGGTCTCCTGGTTGAAAAGGTTCCTGCGGACGCAGGTCCTTACGGAAGAATTGACTGTCGGTCAACAGAGTAACCAGGGATGGACGTGTCAACTAACCCTACTGTGGAAATCATTTCCCAAGGTACGCGTGTATCAAATCGTCAGGTCGTACCCCGGAAATTCACACAATGTTACATGTCAATTATATCTCAATAAGGCGGGGCGGGGTGGGGGTAAAATAAAACATTTTCTTATAAATAAAAAAAAAGAAAGAATAGATGGGAGCTGTACAGAAAGCGTGAGTGCTTCTGTCGCCCGCCCTACGTATCGAGGCGTAGCAAACAAAGCCCACGTGGGGACACGTCCCAGCTCTGAGCATCGCAGGAAGCTCCAAGGCCACGGTTGGGTATGCTGCAGGCAGAAGGTGGGGGACGTAGGAGGTCCCAGCAGGGTCCCAGGCACTCAGGCACGCCCCCCCAACCCCCGCGGAGGACATGGGAGCCACCTGCCAGCTTTCGGATCCTCTCTAGCACAAGGGCTATGACCTCCGACCCAAGAGTAGAGGCCTCGGGCGTGGCTGTTTGCAGCACCCTCCTTCCTGCTGACAAGCTGCTCTGGGTGGAAGGGTGAGCGGCCTCGCCCGTTCGATCCCATCTGCAGATAGGAAAGCTGGTCAGCTGGTCAGCCACGCCGCCCCTCGGCTGCTGGCCTGGGCTCATTCTCACATAACCCGGGACCCTGGCGCCTGGCCCCTTCCCTTCCCTCACGCATGGTGAAGCAGCGGGTTTAAACTGCTGACCTGGCCTTCCTGGATCTAGGAAAGGTATAACTACCCATACAAATCAGAAGTCTGTCTTTCCACCACGCGCCCTTTATTTAGTTTCTGCTGCAGCAAATTACAACAATGTTGGCGGCTTCAAACAGGAGAGATTTACTCCCTCGCAGTTCCCGAGGCCAGCGGTCCAAAGTCTAGGTGTCAGCAGCGCTGGTTCCTCTCGAAGCCTCTGAGGGAGAACGTGCCCCCCGTCTCCCTCCCAAATGGTGACGGCTGACAGTTCCTGGAGTTCCCTGGCTGTCAGGGAACTTAATCACCCATATCTGCTTCCATTGTGCATCCCCCACCCCGGAATTACCCAAATGCATGATTCTTGAAGAATTACGCGGAAGTGTTCTAGAGCTAAGCAGGCTTTGGGGACATCACCGGTCACGGCAGGACGCTGCGTTGCACAGCAGGTAAGGGCCCGCGTGCAGGAATCAGGCTCCTGCGTTCACGTCTCGCCCCCCTCACTTAGCTACAGAGCACGGCCGGATCTCTCTGAGCCTCAGTCACTTCAGCTCACGGGCGAGGATGCTAACAGGACCTGCCCTGCTGTCGCTGTGAGGATTAAACGAGATCACAGGGCACGACGCATGGCCCAGGGAACGAGAATTATAAATAACGATGACAGAGCTGCCTCCCCGACGTGCACCGGTGCAGACGTCCCTCACCGGACGCCGGTGGCCTTGGCGCCATGGTCACCTGCAGTCAGGCCCGGAAGCTCGCTGCCTAGGAGGAAAAGCACTAATTTTTTTAGAGTAAAATGGTTCTCTCAACTCACTGGCTCTCCTGTATGTGACCATGAATTTCTCAACGACAATCTTGTACCCCACCCCAAATGTTTAAATTTACTAAAATCAAGTTGAAATGACTTTTGACTAACATACACAGCTTACTTCCCCCACCCCACCCCCCCAAAAAAAAGACTGAAGTCGGGATTTTTCAAAGATTTGCTTATAAACAAGGCGTAAGTGGGCGTATAATTCTGGGTGGACTCTTTGCTTCCCACCTGAAACTCTAAGGCTGAGTTTGGCCTCAGGAAGGAATTTACGAAATTTAGGAAGCCTGCTTCTCCACGCCAGTGTCCACTTGAGCTCTTGAGGGTAATGAGTTCCATAAATTCTTTCAGCGACATCCTCTTTCTCAGAGGTCAGTGATTACAGTGCCGCTCAAACTGTCCACTCTCACCTCCTGGCACTTTCCCCCGTTGGCCGTGGACCTGAGCCCCTGGCCCAGCGTCCTTAACCTGCATCCTCAGAGACTCCCACGGTTTTTAAACGTGACTATTTGATGATTCCTCGGCTTCCTTCCCCCCAGGGTCATTTGGCTCCACTCTACTTGAATCATCATCTCTTAAAACTGTCTCCCCAGAAGCTCAAACTTGCGAAACCCTTTCTCTGACTACAGTCCCTTATCTCCCCCTACCCAGGCCCAGGACCGGCCCAAGCATCCGTCCAGCTCCACTCCCATCACGCTCCTACTTGCCCTGGAAGTTCCAGCCACTCCTGGCTCCTCCACTTCCTCTAGGCCACAGCGCTGCTCTCTCGGGAGAGGACCTGTGCTGATTCCCCAGCTACATGTGGTTTAGCTTAATTCATTTATTAGTGTTGTTATAACTTTTTCAGTCCCCTCTCCGCTCAATTACACTGCTTTTCTGTTCAAAGAGAATAGCTTTTATGAGAAGGCCGCCCTGGCGGCAAAGCCAGCGCTACCCTCAGTCAGTCAGTGATCTAAGGCAGGTTCCCTAACTTTCCTGGGACACAGTTTCCTCTCCTATAAATCGAGAATGACACCGTTTCGGACGGAGTCGTGGAAAGATCACTGGAGCCTTCCTAGCTGACACCGTGCGATCCTGTTTGGTGGGACGTATCACGCGACAGTCCCACACTCTGGCACCGATGTGATTGCTTTGACCGTGGGCCCGGCCAAGCACACTAGAACGTAAACCTTACATCACCTGTAAGCGACGGCTCCCGGTCGGTGAAGAGCGTCCTGAGCACACGCTTCCCAGCTCTGGTCTCGCAGAAGAAGGTACCGAAGGAGGCGTCCACGTGAGCCACGGTGAGTTTTCCAACGGGTCCTTTTTACCGCCAAGAATGGTAAATCCATCGGGCTGGATTCCATGTTCCGGGCAACAGAGCTCCCAGCGAGCGCCGCCTATCCGGACGCCAGCTCGGCCCCCGCGAGTGGGAAGGCGGTCCCCCGAAAAGAGCCGTGGGAGTTGGCACTGGGCAGGCCTTCTTACATCTGGTGGGCCCCGTCACTCAGCGCTTACGCTTACCATGGACAGAAACCAAGCGAGCTTGTGCCAACGGGAGAAACTGACCGTAAGGCCGACTGAATGTGTCTCCCGGGAACCAAAAGCAGAGTACAGGCGAGCTTAGGGACAACTGAGCCAAGGACTCCAATTCCATTAGAAGAGTTCTTTCAGCAGCGTAAAGTAGGCACCTGTTGCGTAACAGGCAAAGCATGAGTTATAAAAATCAAGCTGTTTCACCCCGAAAAAAATCGGCAAGTTATTAGACAGGAATAAAACCAAAATCAATGTATGGCCTTGACACATTAAAACCCATTGCAGATAAAGATGTTACCTTTTTATATCTCGAGATTCTACATTTACTATTCATACGTGATCTAAATAAGAAAGGATGTCCTAAGATCAAAATTAGTGGAAAATTTACTAAGGAAACATGCAATGGATTTAACAAGCCAGCCTTCTATAAGGCAATTTTTATATACATAAAAATAAACACACACACACACAAACAAACGTTGAGACAGCTACTAGACAAAGAGGCAAATGACATAAACAAATGAGTTACAAAAGGAAGAAAGAATCTGACATGCGAAGATTTAGGCACAGTGGCATTCACGGTATTGCTTACCAGAGTAAAAACCAATCTCTTTAACCATTCAGCTATGCTGTTGGGTGTTTATGGGAAGGTATGTTGCTTGGTACAATGGCATATCTTGCAACCCTCAAATATTTACCAAAGCAGAAATTATGACATAGGAAATGAGTATGATAAAATATTAAGTAAAAAGTATAAGTCGTATAATCGTATATAATGTATGATGTCAAAGACATCATAAAAATAAGCATGAAAAAAGTCTTTAAAAGGTGCATCAAAATAAAACTAGTTACATCTGGGAAGTAAGTGATTTTTTTTCTTGTTTAAACATCACTGTTTTCATTCACCCTCATCAGTCTCCACTCTCTTCCCCCTTTTTAAATCACCATTCAGGTTTTAAAAAAGGCAAATGACCTTTCTCTTACTTGGTAATTTCAACAGACACAAATATCTACTCCTCTACAAGGGCTGAGTTTTGATTGCCAGTGGTCATGGAACAAGTCCACGCAGGGGTCTTAGAGAAGCCTGTTTTCTGCATCAGAAGGGCCCTGCAGGCTGTTTGCCTGCCTGATAAGCTGATGGGCAACCCAGCCCTCCTCCAGGGCTGCAAGATCCCAAGGCCTGATATTTAACTGCAAGAATTCTTCTCTAGTGGGAAGAAGCCCCGGCTGGTTGCACCCCTGCAATGTGACTTGGACTCCGCACCTGCTCGGGGCACCAAACCCTGGCCCTTTGCCTCCTCGATTCACGAGGCACGACACGGCCCTCTCTGCTTTATGAGGAATTCAAGCTCGCCACTTGCTTATTTCCCTTTCGATTCTTCTCTGTGTGACCATCCGTCTCTCATGACGAAGGCTATGAACTCGATTTAGAAAGCACTTCGCTTAGTACCAAGCAATATTCCAGCCTCTAGGGCACATAAAAATCAAAACAACACGTTCTGCCATAACAGCCTTCTCACTCCCCTGTCGGACTTAAAATGAACTCAGTACATTAGCTGCCGTCATCAGATCAAAACATACCTAGGTCTCGAGATTTAGGTAAAAATTTAAAAGGGGGGATTTGTTGTTTCTACAGCATGAAAACCACTTACAGGTAGATTTCTCTCACAGCCCACATGGCACGTGCTCAAACTTTCACGATAAAAATAATCACCACCAACAACAAAATTGCAGGTCTTCAAGTGGTTCAGACACATGAGTGACGCAGTCCTTTTTGAACTCGGGCAGGAGAACTGGCCCAGCAAGGGCCAATCTTGCTTTTACTGGTTTGAGAAGCAGCTGAGTTTATGACATATCCGTGTCCCAGGGTACAGAAGGCTGTTTTCACCTTATTCTTCTCTAAGCCTTTTCCTGCTTTCCAAACTATCTGTTAGAATAGCAATCAAACTATAAAATAACAAAAGATTGTAAAATGTCCACTGAACGACATATGGATAAGTCACGGAGCGTTAATACAGAAGACCTCCCGTACCCCTTACCCATTTTCCGCAATGGAAATACCTTGCAAAACTATAGTAAATTTCACGCCGAGAATATCTAATTGATAGTCAAAACACAGAACATTTCCATTGCCACAAGGATCTTGCGTGGAGGAAGGCACAATGTTTAAGAGCAAAACTATTTAAATATCCTTAAAATGTTGGAGAGAGAGTCCAGTGGGGTGAGAAGCTTAAGGATGAAGGGGGGTTTGAAAGGTTGCTTCTAAGAATCAAGAATTCTGAGATGCTAAAAATCACTATGACTGGCACATAAGAGATTAAAGGGGAAGTGGGTCTGAAAAGGTGGTCCCCAAACGGAAGGATTTAAGTAACTGTATTCATTCATTATCATCCCCAAAGGACCGAACTCAAGAGAGGACAAAGATGTCCACACGCTTTACCTGTCACGCCTCTATCAACTTCGCAATAGTTACCTGGGTCTGAGGTCCCCGGGAAGTCCAAGAGCATCACTGAAAGCAAAGCAATTGATCTTCACAGGAAGAGCAGCATGCCAGGTCTCAAACAAAGGCAAAAACTAACTGGTCCAGCACTTCAATTCGAGGTGGCGATCAACTGCAAAGCAACTAAACTTTTCTAGAAAGATGCGAAACTACAGCTGAATAAGTGAGGGCTTACGCAAATCCACCTCAAATGTGGATAGTGAAAAAACCAAATGGCCCTTTAGAAATTTCTTCTCTTGTATTAAGAATTTGTTAAGAATTGCTTGGTGGAGAAGGAGGCCAAATGCGATGAGTAAAATTTGCTACGACACCAAAGCAAGATTGTCAACAATGTACAAGTCCCAGAGCCACCTACCAGGCTGATCTAAAGGCGCCCCTTGGTAATGACTGACTAGTGGGCCAGGTAAGCCCTATCACAGGACAGGAAGTGTGACTCTATCTGAGGGCCGAGCCGCTGGCTTCACTTAAAGCAGCACAACCTTTTTTCAGCTTTCAGTTCACTCATTTCAAGGTAGCTGTGGTGACCTGAACACCCGGAGGTAAAGCTGTGATTCACTGAGATTGGTCAAGGAATTAGAAGAAAATAAGAAAAAAAAAAAAATCTCTTTTGTAATATACTTTAAGAAATAAACTTTTAAAAAAATTTTTTTAAAGTAATTTTTTTTTCTTTAAAAAACTAAGTCTTAAAAGAAAACAGTTTCCTCAATAATCATTGGAATTTCAAGTCTAGAGAAGTCTTATGGTGTGACACTTTTATGTGTCGACCTGGCTAGCCTATAGTGCTCAGTTATTCAATCAAACACTAACGTAGGTACTGCTGTGAAGCCCTTTTGTAGATGTGAACACTGACAATCGGGTGACCTTAAGTAAAGACTGTCCTTGAGAATATGGGTGGGCCTCGTCTAATCAGTCGAAAGGCGTGGAGAGGGGCGGGCCTCGCGTTTCCTAGCAACCGCCCGCTGCGTCCTGATTGGCTGGCCGTAACACGGCCGCCATTTTCAAACCCCGGAAGATGGCGGCGGTGGTGGCGACGCCGCGTACCTGACAGACACTTCGCTCGCGGCCAAAGCCGTCGGGCTCGGTGCCCGTCCCTGAGGGACTCCGGGCACCCGGCCACCGCGCCGCCCCCTCCGCGCCATGGAGCCCGAGCCGGTGGTCCAAAAGCCGCCCCAGCCGCGGAGGCGAAGCCGCCGAGCGTCCGAGTTCTGCGCCGGCGGGGCCGCGGGGCCTTCGCCCGACACCCCCGGGCCGGAGCTGGACGGCAGGTGAGCGCGGGGGGCCGGCAGCGACTGGGGGCACTGGCGGGGGCGGGGACACGGCCGGTCACTCCCTGGTCCCCTTCCCCGGCGGCGGGGCCGGTACCGGCTGGCATGGGGGCGGTTCCGAAATGCAAATGAGCCCGGAACTGTCCGGGGGGCGCGGGGGGGCCGCGGCGGGGAGGCCGTGACCCCGAGCAGCGTGACCTCTGACAGACAGCCGGCCTCCCGCGGAGCTGGGGCCGGGCTGCCAGCTGGCGCCCCTGGCCCCGTCGCCACTGCCCCGAGGCCTGGACCCAGTTGGGGACGCAGGGCCCGGCGTCTGCCTCGCGGGGCCGCAGCCGCGAGGCCTGCCCGGTGGGGTCGCGGCGAGGACCGCGGGGTCGACGCGTAGTCCGCGGAAGCGCTTGGGATGCTGCGGGTGCCGCGGGGTCCGAAGCGAGGTGTCCACGAAAGGTGTCGCTGCTGCCCCGGGAATGCGTTTCGTCTCCTGACTCCTCGCTTAGCGTTCCGTTGGCCATGCTCCGTCCACAGAACGTCTGTAAAGCCTTGGGTTAGTGATGTCGATCAGTGGAACAATGGCTTTCACTCACAGCCACGTTTGAGGAGCCCTTCTTTGCAAATACTGTAAATAGCGGATGTAAATAAATAACGTTGGAATAGTTCTGTGTTTCTGCCCTGCGGGGCCTTGGGAGAATCCATTGAACATTATGTATCACCCTTTCAAGGGTTTTTTATAATATTTTAACAGATTTGAAGTAACGCTCTCCATGGGTAGAAAGATAATACTGTGATCTATGATCTGCCAGTAGTGATGGGCCTTACTCTTTGAATTTGTTTTTCCAGTAGAATTGCTGAATTTGCAGAATGGATATCCAGGGTTAAAGGCACGGTCTCAGGCTAGGCTAGTTATTTCTCCTGAGTTTATTTCTTCTGTATAAACTCAGATCTGAGGATTCCTGTTCCGTTTAAGGGAATTTAACTTTTTGGGTGGGCCGTTTGTCACAACGTTTTATACTAAATCAGGACATATAAACACAAATAATTGAGCCAGTTCTTGATAACCCAGGACTGTTATTACTATTTCTGTTAATAGTTGCTAAAAATAAAAGGATGCCACATTAGCTCCTAAAACTATCTGCTCCTACATCAAATGACTGTACTTTTTAAAGTTTTATTGAGATACAACTTGTATAACGTTCATCTGTTGTAGCGTGCAGTTTAATTATTATTAAATAATTATTTAATAATTGTTATTAAATAATTATTAATGATTATTGATAAATTTATAGAGTTGTGCAACCATCGCCACAATCCACTGTTAAAACATTTCATCACCCCAAAGATTACCTCAGGTTTTGGGCAGTCATTCTCCACTCCCACCCCCAAGCCTGGACAGCCGTTGACCTGCTTTCCATCTCTGTAAGCTTCTGTTTCTGGACATTTCATATAAATGGAATCAGGCAATATATAATCTTTTGCATCTGCGTGTTTTTGCAGTTCATCTATATTGGGCATGCATCAGTATTTCATTCCTTTTTATTGCTAAATAATATTCCATTATATAAAATGAATAGTCCACATTTTGTCCTTCTTACCGGTTTTTGGAAAGTTGAATCGTTTTCGGTTTGGCTATTGTAGATAAAGCTGCTGTGAACATTTACATGCAAGTCTTTCTGTGGACCTATGTTTTCATTTCTCCTGGGTGGGTTTCCTAGCAGTGGAATTACTGGGTCATATGACAAACTGAAGTTTAACTTTTTAAGAAGTTGTCAAACTGTTTCTCAAAGGCTACTAATTTTTAATAATGTATACTTTTAGATATTTTTCTCTTCCCTCACTGTTACTTACTGTTTTTATCCCCTGCACCCTCACTTCTGAATTTGATGCTCCTGGTAAGGCAGCCTGAGAAGTGTATTAGAATCGCATAACACAGAGGTGCTAAGGTGGTGCTTGGAACTTGTGTGCTGGTTTCTAGATGCTCGACTGTATTCCAGACTAGAGGTGTTCTAAGAGATGTCTGTTGTTTGGGACTCTCAGATACAGGGGAGAAACCCCGCATGCTGTAGAGGGTAGAATCTACGTGATTATCAGCCCCTCCAGAATCTTTAAGAGGTAGAAGAGATAGTTCCTTAATGACAAAGATGCTGAGCAGTCAAAAGAGTCAGAGAGGTTTATTACATCAGATGTTTGATCCAAATAAATGAATTGTTTCTATGATAATTGTCTTTTTTTTTTTTTGCCTAATTTGCAAAGAAATCGAGAGCCTGAATATTTCAGCACCCCCAAAATCAACACATTTTAACTCTAGAGTATGGTTTACATCATTCTTTCTGCATTCCTGGTACCCTTGGCATTTACAGGTTATGTCTGGTAGTTTGTAATTAGGCTGAGGCATTTATTGGAGTTGCACTTGCTGGTGCGTGGGAGCGACTTCCTGAGCCAAGCAGCTACCTTTCAGCACTACTGTATTCTTGTTTTCACACGGGAAAGGATCCTTCTTAACAGATGTGGAGGCATCCCAAACAATTTTCAGTTACACTTTGTCATATTTCAGGTGTTCCTTTGCCTCAGGTCTTCCTTCTTGCTCATTTCAGCGACCTTCTCTGCTGTATTCCTAACATTGATCCTTCTATTTTGCTCACTTTTTAAAAACTTTACTTCGCTAATTTATTTTGGTTGTTTTACATTGTAAACCCTTAAATACCTTCCTTATTTTAAGCCAATATCTTTATGTTTTTGTAGTTTATTTTCCTTCTTAATCGGAGTTGTTTCACTTATATTGTCTAGTACATTTTATGAAAATGTTCATTGAGCTACCTTTCTGCCATTTATAATTCCAATTCAGCTCTTAATTATCTGCCATGATAGGAGAGGGCAGTGACACAAATCATAATCTCTGAAAATGTAAATTGGCTTAAGAATGAATGAGCAGGATGATTCTCTTTTTGAACATCAGTTTTACCATTGTAATTAGGCTTCGTTTAGATTAAATCTAGTTTAGTGTAAAAATAATGCACATTGTTCAAAAACATACCAAATAATATGAAAGGAAGTATGTTAGAGGCAAGGAATAATCACAGTGGTGTTAGTAGGAAACACCATTTTATATACCAAGCTAGTTCCTTCATATATTAGTTTATTTTATGCCTTATGTTATAATTATTTCGATGTATAAGAAGGGAGATTGGACAAAAATTCTTGAAAAGATGAGAGGCAGTCACTTCTTATTTCAACCTTTAAATTCCTCTCTAAATGAACTGTTATTTAGAATTTTCTAGAAATCGTAGTTATAATATTAATAATGCTTTGTGAAATCAAAAAAATGTTTCCCACAAGGATTTAAAATAGCTATTACATTTTGAGTCTGACCTCTGTGAAAAATGACTATGTCTTTCCAAGATTTTTGAAAGTTGGCACTGTCTCGCATGTTTTCTGGGCACAATTTGTTTTTCGGGTTACTTTTTTCCATGGGTATTCAAAATAAATAGGTACTTGTTATTGAAATAGGAAAAAATAGCATTACTGTAAAGCTGATTACAGCTAGTTCTGGAAAGAATCTTGCCATCCAATGGGGAATATTTTTCCAGTTTGTTAACCTGTTTAAAATTCCTAAGAGCTATTTTTCTTTCCAGCTTTCAAACATAGAATTCATTCTGAGGTCAGTATGGTCGATTCTAGGGAATAAAGAAATGAGTAACTTTAGTTTTGTGTTCTCCCGAACACTTGTGTTTACCGAATATTTTAAGTGCCACTATGATTACCACTTTGTAGTAAACATTTGTATTAGATTTAAAATAACCCAAGAAATCGTAATTGCTGCTTCACAACCCAGGCCCCATAGATGGCTCTTTTTAACCATGTGATTAATATAACACTTACCCCCAAAGCAGTGTTTTTAAAAAGTGGTCTATGGACTTACGGTGCGAAGGTTCTGCTCTTCATATAATCTTGCAGCATTTGTTTATAACATATCTATCGTGTAGTCATGTGAGTTATGTATTTCAGATGTCTTTCTGTTTAACTTACACACCTCGTTACAGTGTTTTATCGAAAAGCATGCTGTTTTCTTCATTGCTGCTTGCCTTTTCCACAGCTGCAGAATCGTTTCCTTCATTTACCTTGCTCCACAAATTTTTTGATCTCCAAGAGTAATCAAAGGCTTACTGTGTTTTAATTTGTTAAAAAGAAAGAGCAAGCCCAAAATGGAGTCACTTGTGCCCACACACCAGCAAGCCAAGGTTTCTGGCCTGACCTACCTGCAGGCCCAGCCTCCCAGGATGTAGTCTATGGCCAGCCAGGCCAGGTGAGGTTTCCTGGTGGCGCTCCTGAAGTAATCCTGAAGTAATCTGCATGGTAGGTCCCTTCCCCTCAGGAGGGTGACCTTGCCTGAAACAATGTAGTCTTTTCCTGCCCCCTCTCTGCCTTTAAAGACCTATTTTGGGCAGCTGCTGGGCGCTCCTGTCTGTGTGCTGGATGGGATGCTGCCCAGTTCGTGAATCGTTCATTAAAGCCAATTTGATCTTTAAAGTTTACTTGGTTGAATTTTTGTTATTTAACAAATCTTTCCCAAATAACTTTTTAGGAATTATTTGCTTTAAATACCTGAAGATCTTTCTGCATCTATTTCTAATTATTATTAGTGGCGCCGTATTTCACTACGCCAGGAGCCTTGGTAGTAACTGAACCGGCATAGGGAGGAAAAGGAGAAACCTACGCATGTTGTCATGGTGGCCTCTTTCTACCCTGCTGCTTTTCCCAGACCTTGCTGCTGCCGCCTCAGCCCCTTGCCACCGACCGTGCGCAGTGTTGGAGCTGCCTCCAACCTGGTCTTCCTGCCAGCCCTGCCTTCTTCCCAGCCAGCCTCTTCCTTGCGTAGATTCAAACTGATGGCTGCCCCACGTATTCAAGATGAAGTCTTGCTCTTTAAGGGTTGTGGAAGGCCTTTCATCATGACCTAGCTCTGCGTTATTTCTTTTGATTCCCAAACATAAGCAACTACTTGCAGTTTCCTGAATGTAATTCATTTCACCCCTCGAACATTGCTATTCCCTATGCCCAAAGCGCCTTCCTGACTCTCCTATATGCTGTGCTAATTGCCTTTTCTCTTTGACTCAGCTTTAGTAATTCTTCTGTGAAGCTGTTTTGACATCCTCTTTCTCCTGCAGCCCTTTTCCCTTGTGTTTCTTTTAAAATATAAATAAACTCCGCTTTATATTTAGCTTTGAAAACTACAGGAGCCCTTGTATTTGATTTAAGCTTGCAAATTATTGCAGGAAAAAACAGCCATTTGTGGTGTTTCTGTAACTTACGATGAACAAAGACCATGAGGATCAAGGATGAGAGGCGGAACATACAAAAGGACAATGGCCTGACAACTCAGGAAGCCAAACAATAACTTCTATAACAGTTGGCCCCAGATACCCAGGACTCGATCAATAACTGCCAGCTTCCCTAAAATTGGTGCTCCCTTCTAACTTAGATTCAACCAGAGCAAGACAAATTGCGCCCCAATCAATCACATAGGATGCCCTGCTCCTAGTTAGCCTGCCTACAGCTCCCCGCTGCACACAGCCTCCAGCCAGGGCACATCTGAAGCCATCTCTTTTTTCTACTATAAAGTTATTCCTCCGCAGCCTGCTTCTTAGTCTGCCTTAATGCAAATGATGGGGGCCTTGCTATAGCAAGCTCTGAATAAATAGCATGCGCTTCTCTCATTTGGTTCATCTTCATTTATTTCCACAAGGGAGGAAATATTTATTTACATCTGAAGTGATTAACAAAAGTATAGTTTATAAACTGTCTTTATTTCCTGTGCTAGTGATGTTTTGTTTTTTTTACATATTTTATAAACATAGAGGTTTATATTTTATAAAGTTGAAGACAGATATTTGTCATAAGAATTCTCTATTTCTTCACATTGAATGGAAAGATGACAGAAAGAAAAATCTGTCACTTAATAATAAAGAACAAAATCCTAATCAGATTTTAATCTTACTTGAGACGTTTGCCTCAGATGTAATTCAAAGCTTTTTATTTGGTTTATTAATTTTAATTTTTTTAAAAAATCAGTACATGGAAGAAATTTAATATGAAATGCAAATTAAATGTATTTAGGTTTTATTTTTTATAAGAATACCCTTTTATTCTTGTTTTTAAAATATTAAGCATAAATGTTAAATTTTATCCAACAATTTTTTGCATCATTTACTGTTTTTTACCTATTAGTGCAATATATAACGAGATTTCATATAACTGAAACATATGTATATTCCTAAAATACATTCTGCTTGGTTTGGTGAATTATATTTTTTTTATATATATTCTTAATCTAGTCACTAATTTTATAAAGGTCTGTCACCTTTGTAAAGATTCTGACTGAAAAAAAAAAAAATCTGACTGAGAGTGACCGGAACCTGTACCCTGATTTTTTTTTTTTGCGTACCCTCCCTCTTATTTCTATGATTGAATGTTTAAAAGGCTACTTTAAATGATTTTGAAACTATGAAAAAGATAGCTTTTTAACTGTCTGGTGCTTTATTTTAATGAAGTTGCTCTCAGTTCATCTACTGTTTTAATTTCCTGTTAACAGACACTCCCTTCGGAGAGGTAGCTCCTTCACGTTTTTAACACCTGGCCCCCACTGGGACTTCACTTTGGTGAGTAGACACCTGGGTTTTTTTTATTTAAGACGTTAAATAGGATTAATTCCTGGGTTGTCTTTAAGTCTGGTGCACAGTTCAGTTGTCTGTATTTCTCTTGTATATCTTGAGATACAGAGTTTTTGGCAGTCTAATTTAATTATTTTCTTTTCTGCTAACAAACTGAAGGAAAATTTTATTTCAATTAAATATAAAACGTACTTTGAAAACTACCAGACCTACTCATCTTTATATAATCCTTCCTCTTATTCCTGCTAGTGTTAAAATTAAGAGATTATATTATGAAATGTAAAGTTTTTTATGCACATAGTCTTAATACCTTTTTTCTTGATTGAAAAATACAAAAGTATATATGATGAATGAATTATTTTGCTATTAATCATTTTAGTATAGAGGGACTGCTTCATTATTTTTAAAATGAGACTTTACAGAGGCATTATCTAACTTTGTCCAAAGTGACACCAGAAAATTGATTTTTTTTTGTAATTAAAAACTCATTCATTACCTTATAGTACTCAAATAACTAAAGTATGTACAAATAGAACATGATTCTTACACTTTTCTTGTTTGAGAGAAATAGCAAAAACGATTCTGTTTCTAGTTTGCCAGACTTCTCTTGTGTGCACGTATTGGTGATGTGCTGATGCATTTAGCAATACATATTTAATTTATGTTCTGTTTTTTTGGTCTTTAATTTATATTACTATTGGGAACTCCTGTTCAAGATTTCTGTACTCTTATACTGATTACACATATTAATTGGTCAGTAAAGCATTCATCAAAAGTGTCTCCTGATTTTAATGCAATTTTATATTTTCCTTTGAAACTTTTATCATCTTGATCCCTTTCCCTTACTAGCTGACGAGACTAAACTTAAACAGAAAAAGTTTAGAAGTGTCTCCAAACTTGATTTTGCAAGCCCGTCAGCAAAAATATTTTGAACACGTAGCCTTGATATATTTACTTATAATTTTTATGCATGGACCACCATTATTAGCTAATATCACAAAGCACAATACTCATTTAGAGTGAGACATAATAGTAGACGTAAATATGTATTTCGGGTAGCCATGATAATTTCAGTTTGAGACTGACTTCTTATTGGGTCTGATTAGGTCGCCATTGTCTTTAACCTTATAATGTGAGTGATGATAAGCTTATCATCTGTAAATTAGATATTAATTAAGCTTATTTTTAAGGGTTAAGAAATGCATTTAAAAAAAGTTCTAACGTTTTCCTCCTGCACTCTAGGGAAGATATCTTGCATAGACTCAGGATGGGTGTATGCCACTTGGGAAAACACTTGTAGATGTGTTTTGTAGAAATGTCTTGTGGTTCATGTATTAAAACTCTCGGAATGCAATTAAGGAGTTTTAAGAGAGAGAGATTTATAATTTTTAAATACATAGGTTAAGAAAAGAACAAAAATTAAGCCTCTAACTCAAGAGGTTAGGAAAAGAATAATGAAGCAAACCAAAGGAAATAGAAGGAAAGGTAAGAGTGGAAAAAAATAAAATCAACACCCAATCATGATAAAATTCTTGGCAAACCAGAAATAGAATAAAAAACTTCCTTAGTCTGAGACCTACCACAAACAACAACATATGATAAAATGTTTAGGACATTCCTTTCAAATTTAGAAAAAGCCTGCTATCACCACATCTATTCAGCATTTACTAGTCTAGTGTTCCTAGCTAGCACAGTAAGACGGGAAGACAAATTAGGAAGGAAAGGACAGTATGATTTTATTACTTAGAAAAAATGTGATTGTCTACACAGAATATCCAAGGAGATATTAATAGCAGCTATTAGAACTAATAAGAGTTCAAGCAAGGTTTATAACTTTTTATAAAAGTTATAAAAAGAAATCAATAGAATGTATATATACTAGCAATAGACCGCTAAATATAATTTTTAAAGATGCTTTTAATGAAAAAACAATTTTGAAAGCTAGGAATAAATCTGTGAAAAGATCTCAGTTTGGTGAGAAATATTGGAAGCATTAATAAAGAACATAGGATACCTAATTAGGTAGAAATATACCATTCTCATGCAAGGAAGACTCAGCATAAAAATGTCAGTTCTCCCCAAATTAATTCATAAATTCAGTGTAGTTCTAATAGAAATCCCATGAGAGTATAATAGATCTCATTCCACAATTTCTGTGGAAAAGTGGAAGGCCCAGACAGCAAAAGTAGTGTGTAAGTCGGGGAGCATAAGACTTACTGTATTAGCTATTGAGACTTACTCCAAAAGTATAGTGATTACACAGCATATAATGGGTGCAAGGATGGATAAATAGACTGATGGAACAAAACATGTATGTGAGACCTAACTGTGTCATAAGCATTAGGAAGGAATGGTGCTGTCAAGAAATGGTGTCCAGGGGTGCTGACATGTTGGCTGTTTCACCTCATTCCTTGTACATACAAAATAAACTCTAGGTGGATTGAATATATAAATACGAAAAAGCAAAACTTTAAAATGTTTAAAAGAAAATATAGAAGAATGTATAAAATTGTTAAATTTCTTTATACACATGCCCACACATGTACAATTTTATATAAATGCGTCAGTGTGATCATGTACGTGCTTTTTCCCCTCAGCACAGTCTTTTTGCTTGGCAATTTCCTCCCATATTTCCCCCCACCCCCTCCGTGTAAGTCCTTCGGTCCCCCAGCCTCTGCTCTAGCCCATGTCAGCCACACCATGTGTATCCCTCTCTGTTTTGCTCATATAGTTATTCATGAATATACACACAGCCTCACAGGTAAGATACACAGATGCAGGATTTCACTTAGTTTGCTTTGCAAACTTAGGATCATATTATTATTCATACTCTTCTGCATCGTCTGGATATGACCTTAGGATCAATAAAGATTTCTTGAGTTCTGTCACCCCATTTTTTTTTTAGTTTTTTCTAATTCTGATTTATATTCTTCCATGTCTTGTGTCATTTTCTTAATGTCTTTTAGCTAAATTTGAAATAGTGTGTTACAGCTTTTCTCTGCTTCTTTAAGCATTTCCTTCATTCCCTGCAGGGATGTTATTCTTCCCTTTGTTCTTTTTTTTTTTTTTTCTTAGAGTTGTTTTCTGTAGGATTTGACTTGGAGAATTTTCTGTTCATTTTAATGAACTTAGTTTTCCTGAACTTTTCACAAAGAGGCTTGGTTCAGATAGCTTTTGTAACTTCATAGAGCTCCCCCTTTTGTTGTTTTCAGGATGGCTTGCTTCTGAGACTTCCAGGCTCCCTGTTTTTGCTCCACTTCTACCTGGACTTTATCTTTCCTGTCCTCTGTTGTCCCTGTCCTGCTCGATTTCGATTCTACTCCCAACAGTTTCTCTTCAAGGCTGGGTCAGGTCCTGGAAGGGAGCTATGTCTGGTCAGTTTTGAGAGTTCACAAAACCTAGCTCTATCACAAATAACCTGAAAAGATATTTTGAGATGTTGGAGAATGAAATGTTACTTAAAGAGTCTTCAGTATTCATTAAGAACCAGGAATTAAAGATGTATACACAGTTTTGCCACTAATGGTGCCAGTAGGACTGAATGAATGTGATGAATGACTGGAAGGTACTTCAGGGATGTGTACGTCATCTTCCAGCTGATAAATCCTGCTTCAGGCAACAAATCTTACTTTGGACCATGAGAAAATGATTTTTTTTTCCTAGTGAAGACCCCTCCCTCCCACAGAATACATAATGTGTTCCTTTCTTTAAAAAATTTGTTGCCTAAAAACTCGACAGCCTTTGACTTACATAAGAGTTTGGTTCTGAAAAACTTCTTCCTAAGTAGGTTTTTTAAAAGGATAGCATCACTTCACGACAAGAGATGATTTAGTCGGGTGCACTATTTAGACAATATATATGGTAGAGATCATTTATGAACATCCCTCGTAAAAATATTCTCATAAACACAGCCAAAGACTTCACTTTTTAAAGTGATTTTTCTAGTTGTATAGAGTCTTGGTTTAGTGGAGTATCGTGCATTCCTTCTGTATAATAATGAAATCTTTTTTTTCTTATAGAAAAGAAAACGAAGAGCAAAAGATGATGATGTTGTAAGCCTTAGCAGCCTTGATCTGAAGGTGAGCCTTACTGCTGTCAAAGAAAAGCATTTAAAAACATGGAGATAGCATTTCTTTCTATGCTAAAAGAATAATGTATCCTGGGGGGTTTTTTGCATTTTTAAGTGTAAAGAAAAAAATTTAAGTGTTTATAGTCTTTTTAGTAGTATTTAATTGATCTGGATCCATCTTTTCCCAAACCAAATTCTTAGTAAGGTTTGCAGACACTTAAATTTTTTAATCCAAATGCTTTTTAAAAGCTCATACCCACATACAGCTTTATTACTAACTTCTTTCATACTCATCTAGTCCAAATGCAATTACTTTTTTCGTCATTTTTTTTTAACTCATTATTAGATAGTTTGGAATTCTAGTTCCTCTGAAGTTCTGTTTTATTGATCTTTCAATCGGTGCTTCTTTTTTTAGTAAAACTTGAAATTCTGTGTTTAACTAACCTATTTTTAGTGCGATACATAGTAGTTATTTGTAATCGTGAACTCTAGAGTTTTAAAGTAGAACATGCTTTTCTTATATTTAGAAAAAGTCCTCAAAATATTTCTCATGAACTCTGGAATCTTTTTATACACTTATACAATTTTTAAATATATGTTTAATTTAATGATATAAAACATGAGAGCTATACAAGGGTTGAAAATACAAATGTTTCTCTACAGACTAAAAGATTTTTAATGCATCCCTCTCTATAACAAGGTCCTTATAAACCTAATTACAAAGTTATAAAAAAGCAGGTTAGCGATTGCACTTCACAGTATCCCCTGTAGAGGGCAGCAAAGAGCTTAGACTTAGTTCTCTCTTCCCATAGCCATAAACTGAATCGGGATCTCTTCTAAAACTTAAAACAACTGGATCTCTTATCTTTTTACTTGCCTGCCTTGATAGAAAAAGGCTGGAAGGCAAATAATCTCTCGACTTTCTTTCTGGTTCTTTCTCTAAAATACTAGCAGCTCTTCAGCAAACACCGTCCCGTGCTGGGAGACTGAGGTTTTGGACCTGGCTCTGCCCCTGGCTTCCAGCCTGACCATGCACCAGACATGTGCTGAAGGTGCTACACTGAGTGACTTCTCTGCACAGCGTGTTCCAGTGGGTGCCGAGCAGGCCAGATTCAGCCCTCCCAGCCATTGATTACCCATGCGACTTGGGACGAGACTCTTAAACTCTCCAAGTCCGGATTTCTCCACCTGCAAATGAAAGTAATAATACATGCTTCGTAAAGTTGGCTAAATAAGATAGCATGAATAAAGCTCCTAGCGCAGAGTAAGGACTGACAGCCCCCTTTTCTTTTTTGTGGCTGTCTTTCCACGTCCTCCTAAGAAAACTGAGGAGGACGAGTTAGTGATCTCAAAGGACCCCTCCAGCCCTTGATTTTATGAAGCGTTGCTGGAGCCAGGACGCTCAGGCTCGTCACTCAGAGTGCTAATTGAACACTCCGTGTTCATTATTGCTTTTTTTAGATGCTATCTGCAGTTGTCAAAATTATATTTGGACCACAAACCCGAACATTCAAATGAAACTAAGATTTTAGGGTTGGCGAGCTGGGATTTTTGTGCTACGACTGTCACCATGAGACCCTATTTGGCTCCTGTAGGCTTTTTATTGTTACATATGAAGACTTCCACCTTTACCTCATGGGTCCCCAGCTGAAGGGGAGAAACGAGCTATTCCTTCCCTTCATTATCTTGGCCTTATCTGTATCAGAACTGAATAGAAAAACCTAGTTCGGAGAAAGACATCAGGTAAGAGACGCACGAGATTACCCTAGAAGCTTCTTTCCTCTCGCTGTGCAGAAGTCCTTTGTTCCTTTATGAAACTAAGTGGCTGTGCTGCTGAAACTAACAGAGCCAGACACCTGGCTTCTAGCTTAGCCTCTCACTGTCTCGGAGGGCTTAGGCCGATCCGTGTTCTGACCCGTGACATTTAGGGAACTGGATTCCATAATCTCTAAGGTGACTCCACTGGAATGCTGTATAGAGCTATCTTCTACAAACAGCTCCTCTGAAGGCCAGCTGCATCGTGTGTGTCAATGCACACATATTGATGACCGGGCGATAAAGGATAGATGGTGAAATATAACCAGTCTCCATTGCTAAAAAAAGTCTCAGTGCAGGAGGACGAGTTATTACCATCATCTTGGATACGAAAGACATTGGTGTTTACAGAAGAGCAGCATTGGGCCTTCCTGCAAGAACACGGCCCCGCAAACCTTCGTAAATCGTTTTAATAGATTATTTGTCATTATAAATAGTCTGTGCCCACTATTTATTTGTCCTACTCTTTAACCTCTGTAATAGGTCCTCCTTAGACTCATAATCACTAAATCCATGAGTCTTTTCTTACCCTTCTTAACCTTTTTGCTGTAATTAACACCTTTTCTTCCCTTGGCATCTTGCTCTCTTTCCTTTTGACTGTTCCATCTGCAAAATTTTTCCCTTAGCATTGGACCCGTCTCTTTTGTCCAGACTTTATTCCTCAGGCATCTCACTCCCTCCCAAAGCTCGGACGCTGATCCCTGTGTGTCTGATTCCTCAGTTAAATCTCCCTGCTGGCCTCGCAGTTTCGGGCAGCACTCCCGCATGCTAGCTCTGTATTTCCATTTCCATGTTCTTCCACCACCTCAGACTCGGTATATGTAACATGAAACTCAGGATTTTCTTTCAAAGCTTATTCCTCCTTATTTCTCTATTCGCATTAACAGTTACCCTCCTAACTTTAAAATCATAGGCATCTTCGACTTCGTGCATTTGTTGTCCCTTGCATGTATCCTGCTCCTACCTGACACAGAGTTCTTGATACCCGCTTGTGATTTTTGTGTTGCTTCCAGTGAGTTATCTTTCAAACCATTTTAAACACCACGTTATAACATAAGGTGCATTTATCTCTTGCATCTGCCCCTCTCCCTCTCCCCTTACCCATAGCCCTTACTGCGCGTTCACACATACCACCCCGCTACGTTTTTGGGGAACACCATGCACATCTCCCCTGCTCAGACCTATGAGAGCATACCATGGCCTCCAAGGCACCACTCAGCTTGGAAACCTGCCAGAGTGGTTTCTCCCGAACTCCCGTAGCACTGACTAGCTGTACAGCTTATTTTAGAATCTGCAGAAGCTGCCCTGTATTAGTCACCTCTCCATGTGGCCTTACACAGTGGTCTGGTAGCACTTTAGGACCAGGGATGAAACTTACTGTTTTGTATCACCCACCGTGTCTAGAATAGTGCCTTCTGCATAATAGAGTTTTCAAGCTTCTCTGCTCCTCATAAATCCTAAGAATAGAAGTGTTTTTGCAGATTACCAGCATTATATGATTTATAGTAATATATACAGTTAGAATCAAAATCCTACCTTTCAAAATAGAATACAGTACTTTCTGTTAAAGAAGAAAATCTGCTTTGTAGCAGGCCTACCAAACCATCAGAAGTAGTGAGTTTTCATAGAGGAAAGGATTTAAACAAGAAATTCAGACTATCACTTGTATGTGGCTTCAGGCAGGTCACTCCACCTCTGTGAACTTCATTTCTTCACCAGTAAAATGCAAGACTTTACAAGTAGGCCTTTTTACCTTATTGGGGCTATATCAAGATCAGTTAATTCACAATAGAGAACAACCCTGTTATACATTTTTAGAGTAGAAATCACCTTTTATGTATTTATGTTCTAAAACATCTATTACACAGATAATCAGATTTGTCAAGCAGAAGAAAAACTCTTTGCCTTTAAGTCTAGGCAAGGCCCGCGCTTTAAAATCTGAGGGAGCCCAACTACCTTTTGCCCACAGCCCTGGGGAGATGTGCTTTAGGAAAGAGTGACCTGAGGGTGCCCACTGCTCTTACTCTGCTGGTCTTAAGAAAAAAAGGTAGGAACCGGTTGGCAGAGACGTAGGTAATTTTACAACTGTGACTATGCTTGTACTCGTGTAAAATAAAGGCAAGCTCCTGGATAATTAGGCATCTCTTTAGCATATACACATTTTAGCTCTGAATTATGATTTCCTTAAAGCTGCCAAGTTGTCCGCTCTAAATGCCCTTCTAGGTGATAGAGTTTTATAGAAAAAGGACCGCGCCTGTGACCAAGCGCTGGAGCAGGTGACCTGGGTGAGCAGTTAGTTTCTCTTTGGGAGTGCTTCGGAACCAGGAAAGGCCTAGCCAGTGGCCCGGTTTTCTTCCCTACTCGTCTTCCTGTACACATTCCAGACCTCTTCTTGAAAAAGAGCTTGCTTTTGCACAGCGAAAACTGAGAAGCCTAGGTGTGCCCGGCTGTCAGTTAACTGGAGTCACGTGCTCCTTAGGTGCCCGCCCCCCGGAGCCTGGCCGGCGTTGGCCCCGCCCACAGAGCCCTGGGGTCTGCGTGCGTTTCGCTGCGGCTCGCAGAGGCAGGCAGCTCCGCCGCGAGGAGGCGGGGGCAAATGGCTGCCGAGGGCGGCTGAGCGCGCCGAAAGCTGTGCCGCTGCGGGGCTCGGAGACAGGGCTGGCCCGGAGGCGGACCGATTCTGAGAGTTCTGAGGGGTACCTGGTAAAGCATGGTGGCGCATGATGAGATCGGAGGTCTCCTGCCTATTAAGAGGACCATACGAGTCCTGGATGTGAATAACCAGTCCTTCAGAGAACAAGAGGTAAGACTTAGAGAAGAATTAAGCCAAAGGAGTGTTTTCTAACTTCACGGAACTTTTCAGATTTTAACCATTTGTTAACAGTACAGTTTTAAACTTAACTTCTGGCCTTACTGAGTATTACAGTATGACGGATTCAGATGCAGAGTTGGAACCGGGTTTCGGAGCTGCGGTGTAAGTTTAGGGGCTATGGCATAGCTAGGTTTATGCATAGCGTAGCACGAGCGTTCACAGACTTGTACACGAAGAGATTTTAAATATATGTGCTACTCGTTTTGGTTAAATGGGTCACATTTCTGATGCTTAGTACAGTTGCTTTTTAAAAAATAACTTGTATTTATATTACTCAGTCTTAAGAACTGCTTTATGGAGTCGAGAAGACTCCCCTGAAAGATAATACTAGTGAACAAATTGCAATTAGATCGCTATCTGACCTAGAGCTCATTTTTCTTTTTCTTTTCACATCTAATAAGTTCATTGTGTATGACTTTTTTTCTTCAGAAAGAAAAATAGGTTAAAATATTTAAACCAATGAATTATATTTTAGATACTGCTGCCCTCCCTGCTTTAATTTTCTGAAGCCGTTTTGGTTTTTAAAAGTCTTTTTGAATAGTTATCAAAATAAGTCAAGAGATTTTATGCCATTTTATTTAATTTTGACAGTTGGTTTAACACTGTATGGGTGGGTATTCCATTTATACTGCATACTACAGTATACCTACTTTAGCATTTCTGTATTCAATTAACTCTGTACTACTTACCTTGATTGTGGTGATGGTTTTGTGGCCATATACACATATCAAAACTTCCTTAATTATATACTTTAAATACGTTCAGTTTCTCGCGGAGCTCAGTGAGGCTTTGTGTCACACACACACGCCTTCCGGTGTTAGAGAGCTGCCTGAGGAGGTCTGCTTCCATTTGGTGCGGTTTAGCTCTGGGTTTTGTTTTCTGTTTGTTTGCTTTTGGTTTTTGCTTATATGTTTTCATTTTCTCGAAATGTCTCAGCATTGCCATTGATTAGAGCAAGTTGTACGTGGTCATACTAAAACTGATCTTTTTGTTTGGTATCAGACACTAACTATGTTTCTGGCATACCTTTATACCAAAGGTTAAAACCGCCAGGAATGTTGTCAGGTTTTAGTACTAGCAACACAGCCTTAAATAACTAAATTTGACTATTTTTATTACTACGTAGAAAGGGAAGAAATCACATGTGATCAGAACTCAGTTTTATCTCTTTATAAATACCTTTTTTTCGTTCTTATTTTAAAGTCCTTCCCACATGGAGATTATTTACCCAGTAACCCAAACAAATAAACCCAGACACATACTGTTTTTTATTTAAGGGTCTTGATTTGGTTGACTGTAAAAGAGGCCCTCCTGAAATATACCCTCTTACATGACACCATAGGTAGAAAAAACCCTTTTACAAAAAAGTTGAATTCACAACAGAATTTTTCCATATTGTTGCTTTTATGTGTAAGGTACATTCCAATAAAAGACTTTAAATTGATCTTACCAATTTTCTGTTTATAGATATCCAGAAAACACTGAAGACCTAAAAATCTGACTACGTGTGGATTAGTAAAATTATTGAATTTATTAAAAACTCAGTCTAAACGCAGATTCCCCATAGAAATGCTCGTGATTGCCAAGCTAAGCTAGATAGTCTGGTTAAAAGCTAAGCTAAATAAACAACATAAATTTATGTTAGAGGGTGTCGGGTGTTTTTCCCGTCTAACTGAACTTTAGCCCTGGTGAAAGGTCACCTGTGGTAGAAAGTTCTTTGAACATGTAAAACTTGTTCGTATTTTTTAGTTTATTCCTGTAAATATTGTAGATTTTCAGATTGTCTTTTGAGCGGACCATATAGTTTCAATATCTGTACCCGTTCTTTAAGCTTCTTGTATTCAGCATAACGCTGTTAACAGCATTCCGAAACAAAAATAAGTAACAGCAACAAAAGCAATACGTAAGCCTTATCTTGGGAGCCGGTGAGATAGACTCCTGCCCCCTCTTCACTCCTCACCTCTAGACACCGTACCTACGCCCTGTGTGTACAGAGAGCCAGTGGTAGGTGTGATACCAGTTCTCGGAAACCTTGGTCTTCGAAATATATTTTATGACAGTGCAAACGTTTAGGTTCTTAATAACCAAACCGAGATCATTAAAATCATGCATCTGGATCTCTAAAGAAAAACTTCTGGGTGTATCTCACAGTGGCCAAATCCCAACCTACATTTTAAAAGACTTTTGTCCCAACCTTATGGGTGACGCATGAATGCCTAATCAGTCCATATCATTTTCCACAAAAGTTTTCCGCGTGTCAGTTTTTTCAAATAGTGTGTGTCTTGAAATTAGTGAACCATGTTCAGCATTATGGCTTCACATTTCAATCACGTTTTTTAAGGTATCCGTTAAAATTTTTCATATTTTCGAAATATATGTGCTAAAAGTTTGTATTGTGTCTGCCAAGCATTCTTCACATATGTCCTTTTAGTAAGGCAGGAAGGTTACTGTTGGATCCCCGGAAGTAGGTGCGAAGAGTACAGAGGCGCCCGCCCTCCCACCACCCCCGGCACCGCCACCCCGGGTCCTGACGCGGCGCCGTGCTTTCTTACCACGGCTTTCTAAGAGTCTCCTGCTCCACTGACTGCGCCAGCCAGGCGCTCTGACCAAGGCCTTCTAGATTAGATCACCTCTTAAAACTAACATTCTTTGTGAAGAAGTGAGATCGTAGATGGGTTTCTAAAGGACTAAGGAACATTATTTAACCACCAAATACTGCTTCGCATAATATCCTGCCACCCTAAAGAGAAAATCCATAAGCAAAATCCACAGTTGTTTCAGAAAGATGTTATAGATGTGTTTACATTTAACTATCTAAATCTAAATTCTATAGTTTTAAGTTTCAGTATCACATAATTTCGAGTTACCAGGAAAACAGTAGTTGTACAGTATCTGATCTTATAAAGACTTTTATTAATTTGATTTTATGTAATAAAAAAGATATCAAAAATTACTTTCCTCCCAGCTAAACTAACTCTGCCTTTCAAATTCACTGGGAAGAGTACCTTTCCATAGACTTTTTAATTGAAATTAAAGATTTTGTGATTACTAAGAAGTTAAATTTGTTATGCTTTGACCAAGGAAGAGGAAATAACCTCTTTCCAAAATGTGGAACAGAACTTTCTGGTGACTGCTTTGTTTCTGGTTAGCGCTGGCACACTTACTTCGTGAGGTAATTCTATCTCCATTCAAACAGAAGACTCTTTGTACTGTCTTTACTAAACAGAAAGGAATGCCTCATGCCAGACCTTCTGCCCAGGCATGTGTCACTTCAGTCTTGCACACTTGTGTATTGTAAAGGCATTCACACATGTCCTCGGCCACACAGTGTGCCATTTTGCTACATATCTTAAAGGTTTCTTTTTCAGTTCATTTAACATTTGCACTTGAGTGGCTTTATGTTCAGTTTTACTTTTGGAGTTAATTATTTGCGGGGGAAGGGCTGGTCTACAGCTCCACCTCTTAAGGCCTTCGAGGGCTCGAGTGGATTATCTGCAACCCTCTGCGTTAGTGGGCCTCGTTCTTCTCTGATTTGTGTGTCTCCCGTCGAGAACTTTAATAAGTCCAGTTGCTTCTTTGACTTTTCAGATCATTTAAGTTTCTCGGCAAAGAATTTTGACTCGACCATTTTATTCTTAAATTGCTCTAAATGGATTATTTTTACTCAATTTCCGTACCTCTTTTTCATATGACTTCAGTCATATCAAAGAATTTTTAGAAAAACATATTTCATCTAGCACTTTTAAATGGTAATTTTATCTTTAAGTGCGAATTTTAATATAAAATTTTAATTATATATCTTTCTGAATTCTCATCAAAATTATTTTGTCAAGTATGCCACAATTGTCAAAGGCATCAAGTACAAACAAATAATTATACTCCACAGATATCATAAAGGATTGGCGTGTTTTTTGGTCGGGCCTTCTTTACTTCAGTAGCTGTGTGAGTCATCTAATGGTATGCCTCCATTTTCCTAGCAGGAACATAGGAAAATGCAGTTTGTAAAGTTTTGAGATCCTTGAATAAGAGGTGATATATTTGCTATGCTATTATTATTAGTTTTAAAAATAATACATGTACAATGATAACTATTTCTCATGAATTTGTAAATAATTTCCCCTTAAGTTAATAAATTAAATATGTGAGAGAGGATCTAATTATTTATAAATCCCAACATTTCCATGGTAAGTGGAAATATTTCTAAGAAAAATATTAGTAATAGCTAAAACAATAAGATGTCGCAAGCACTGTTCTGAGACCTTTAAACATATCCTGTTTAATCTTTATAACAACTTCAAAAGAGTTCTCCTATTAACCTCATTTTGCAATTGAGGAAACTGAGGCCCAGGATGTTCCCTAGCGAGCACCTCTGCTTGAGCACTTCCCAAGACAGGGGCCTCACCGGCTTCAGAGCCAGCCCGTCCCATCATCAGACACGCTCACTTAAGGCTGTTCTCGCATCACACTGAAGCGTTTAAGGGGGAAATGATGTGAAGCCTAGGATCTGCTTTAAAATATTCCAGTGGGGCGGGCACGAAACATAGTGCCACCCCAAAACTGTTGAAGCTGAGCGGTAAGTACTTGGGGTTCATTATGCTATTCTCCACCTTTGTGTATGTTTGAAATTTTTCATAAAAATGTAGTTTCTTAAAAGTCGAACTCTATATCATACTAAAAAGTTTTACAGGATTTTAGAATCTAATTTGCTTGTCGATTTTAGTTTTTCTTATGTTTAATGATAATACTATGTTCTCGGTGATATTCAGATATTTGGCCTTTCTTAGACCGCTTATTTTTTAAATAAATTACTACTGCTCATTAGTGTTCTCAGTATTTTAACCTAATCTGTTTTTGTTTTTACAGGAGCCAAGCAATAAAAGAGTTCGACCTCTAGCTCGAGTCACATCCTTGGCCAATTTAATCTCTCCTGTGAGAAATGGAGCAGTCAGACGCTTTGGTCAGACGATACAGGTACGTGGGGCCGGGTGGGGAGCAAGCAGTGTAGTGAGGGGCGTTTGACAGAGGCCTGAAGCTCGCGTTTTTCTTTGCGCTGTACACACAGGTTTACCTTAATGTACTTACCCATCAATTTTCTTTTTGGAATATGCTGGTAAGAAACATTGTTACCAGAACACACTTAACTTGATTATATGCGCATCTTATATCAAAGCATGGTCGTGGATAGCTTTTATTCCCTAAAAGGAATTTTGGCTGATCAATATTTCAGAATGATAAAGTTTAGATAAGTGACTGTTTTATGCATCGAGAAATTCTCAGAACTTTGTTTTTAATTTGTCTGATTTTTTTAAGAAGAAGGAATAATTACTGTATCTTCCAAATCTTTTCTCCTTTGTTTACCTCTGTTTTCTCTTTTAAGTCATTTACCCTTCGTGGTGATAGCAGATCCCCAGCTTCTGCCCAGAAGTCATCGAGCAGATCAACAGTCCCCACACCTGCCAAAAGGAGAAGCAGTGTCCTGTGGTCAGAGATGTTAGACGTCACTATGAAGGAGTCTTTAACTGCCAAGGAGATCCGGCGTCAGGAGGTTGGTTGGTGTCCAGCAGCAAGGCCATACATGTCGGCTTTCACGCAAAAAAATAGTCCCTGTACTTTGAACATATGTTTTGACAGGAGACTGGCAAATTAATGCCCGTGGCAGAATCAACTTACATTTTTGTGTTTGAGTGGCAACTCCTAACACGTGTTGAGTAGCACTTTGTGACAGGTGGCAGTCAGCAAACTTTACAACTCTAATGAAAGGGTAAAATCATGAAAGCTGGCAGCCTCTTGCTTGAGATTCCATTCTGAATTATAGATTTCAGACTGAGTCACTTTAAAAGGCACAGTTCAAAACATTAGTTAAATAATGGTAAGTGTCAGTTGTATCTAATGACCTGTGGTGTTTGCTGGATTTTTTTAGGCAATGTATGAAATGTCCCGAGGTGAACAGGATTTAATTGAGGATCTCAAGCTTGCAAGAAAGGTCAGTAAGTAACTTTTGATCATATGCCCTAGTTTTTAAAAATTACATTTCACAAGTTCTAAAGGATAGTTTTTTTTACCTTTAGAAGAAGAAAATTAGAAACTATCTACTGGCGAATACTTTTTTTAGATGAGGTTTGTTAGACACATCTCTTCAGATGTGAGTATCCGTAGGAGAGTCTGTTTGGGGACTAACATACACTTTAATTTTATGTGTAACATAGAATCCACTCTAGCTTTATATAGTTAGTCATGCTTGCCTTTAAGTACAGATCTCTCATCATGTTTTATTTGCTTGATCTCAGGACACGCCTGGAGCAGGGCCTATCATATGACCCCATGTTAAAGTTGTCTATTATGTCAGAAGAGGAATTAACACAAATATTTGGTGATTTGGACGCTTACATACCTCTGCATGAAGGTAAACTATGCTACTTAATTTTTATTAGTATCCGAACAGCAGTAATACAAGTAATTTTAAGTCTAAACTACTAATTTAGTGCTGAATTATTTAAAAAGTAAACCAATAATTGGTGTTCCTGCTTTTTTACACTTCAGATCTGTTGGCAAGAATAGGAGAAGCTACTAAGCCTGATGGAACAGTAGAGCAAATTGGTCACATTCTTGTGAACTGGGTACGTCACGACTCGTTTAGATAGTTTTTACAGGTCTGCCATACTTGTCATTTTTGATGAGTATCAGATCGCTTTGCTGTAGTAACTGGATTCTAAAGACAGATAAACAAGGCATTATAATTGAACAAATTTATGCACCTACAAGAAGTTACCATCTCTGTTTAAAATACTTCATGAATGATGCAGTTTTATTTATTTTAAAACTGTGTTCCTCCTTGGACACAATTCAGACAGTATATGCCATTAGTTACATTCATTCTTTCTGTTAACATCTGAGTGCCTGCCAGATGCTGCGCTCTGCTCCAGAAGGCATCGCTGCAGGGTCAGTGATCAAAGACAGTGTCCGCGTTTATGATCTAGCGAGAGGATAGCCAAGTATATGAAGGCTCAGTGTTGGTGACAGATGTGACAGGTGTCCCAGGAATACAGAAGACTAGCATCTAACAAGGCTGGGAGAAGTAGAAGTCGCAAGTCTTTGATTAGGTTTAGCCAAATTAGGGAAATGGGGAAAGGTGGTTCTGATGTCAGCCCAGAACACTACCCTTCCCCCACTGTTAACTGCAGGAAAATGTCAGCTCATTAAAACTTTCAAGAATAGCTGTAAGTTTTGTTTCATGTTCACAGGCTTACTAAGGGACTAAATCGCAACAGGAACTTACACCCTGCTTTCTGTTCTTACTCTCCAGTTGCCAGGTCTGAACGCCTACAAAGGCTACTGCAGTAACCAGCTGGCAGCCAAAGCTCTTCTTGATCAAAAGAAGCAGGACCCCAGAGTCCAAGACTTCCTCCAGCGGTGTCTTGAGTCTCCCTTCAGTCGAAAACTAGATCTTTGGAGCTTTCTGGATATTCCTCGAAGTCGCCTAGTCAAGTATCCTTTACTGTTAAAGGAGATTCTTAGACACACTCCGAAAGACCACCCTGATGTTCAGCTTCTGGAGGAAGCCGTAAGTAGGCCAATGAATGATTCTTACCCTGCAAATTTATATGTTCGCTTGCTTTAGAAAAGTGCACAATGACATACTCAGATTTTTTGCATATTGAATCAGCGTAGTGAAGTGTTCTGTACGTTAGTGTACTGTTCACTGAGCAATAAAGATGTGACACATACTTATATTGTAATCAGAAGACTGATTCTAATCTGGTCTCTTTCCCTGGCTAGCTGTATGACTTTGGGCAAATCACTCAATTTGATGCTGTTTCTCCATCTGTGAAATGAAGGGACTGACTGAATTAACTGATTTCTAGAATCCCTTCAAGGTTTACAATAATTCTGTCATTTTAGTGAGATGTTTTAGCCCTGTAGGATAAATTAATGTACTGAAAATGCTTCATCAATTTTTTGATAATTTTTAGGTATTGATAATACAAGGAGTTCTCTCTGATATCAACTTGAAGAAAGGTGAATCCGAATGCCAATATTACATTGACAAACTGGAGTATCTGGATGAAAAGCAGAAGGATCCTCGAATTGAAGCAAGCAGAGTACTGCTCTGCCATGGGGAACTGAGGAATAAAAACGGACACGTGAGTGTATCTCGGTGCTAACACGAAGTGAGGTTTCACTTTCCTTTCCAGCCCTGTTTAATCTTCCAACACAAATTATGAAGCAGGCTTGTAAAATAAATTCATCACCTAACGAAGGAAGGTTACTCGTTTTTATTTTATGTTATCAGCTTGGATAAAGCAAACGTTTGGATTCTCTCGTTACAGAATGACTTAAATGTCTCAGGAGAATCGGTAATACTTTTTTTTTTTTTTAGTTCTGAAGCATACATCTTGTTTTTCTAGGGGTTCCTTTCTAAGTAAATTATTTTATAATTTTAATAAAACATTCAAAAATATTTTTGCAGTTTACTGTATAGTGATGGAAGTCGTTTTTAGACACATTCTACAGCAGATTGAATGAAAGCAAACTTATTTTTCAAATCTTAATTACAAAAATACCTGCTAGAACTAAGTGTAAGAGTGGATGGCATTTTTGTTTCATGATGTGCTTTTCAGAAGCCTAATTTATAAGTCGAGGTTCTCTTTGGGAAGAGTTGAAATCTGACATCTCTGATTTCTCCCGTGAGTCCTAATGTTTTTAAAAGTTTAAATCTCTGTGGGATGAAACAGACCCATTAACATTTTGCCAGCTTGCATTTTCTAATCCTTGTTAGGAAGCTGGTAGACAGTCCTGGTGTTGCCAGTGACGTCACACCGATGGCCAAGGCTCTGGGGAGCAGCATTTACAGAGCTGCTGCTTAGTCTGGGGTCACACGCCAGTACACATGTCTGCACAGTTTGAGGTTAGCATCACTCTCCAAGTGGAGCCTGCCCTGCCGTGGAGTCACCGTCCCTGTGGGGTCCCTTGTAAGGGGCTTTCAGCAAACAGATGTGTGAAATCCGTCATGTCAGATCAAGTTACTTTAGCAATGGATTTGGGTGCCCTAAAGTCACAAAGTTCCATACTTAGGAAGCTTTGTTTCCTGTTTCTCCAGAAACTTTACATTTTCCTGTTTCAAGACATCTTGGTTCTGACCCGGCCTGTTACACGAAACGAGCGTCACTCCTACCAGGTGTACCGGCAGCCAATCCCGGTCCGGGAGCTGGTCCTAGAAGACCTGCAGGACGGAGACGTGAGGATGGGAGGGTCCTTTCGCGGGGCTTTCAGCAACTCAGATAAAGGTGAGTCCACGAGTTTCAAAGCAGTTTACGTAGACATTGCTCAGAACCTGAGCGAATTTCATTTTAGTCTAAGAGTTCTGTCCCTACACGAAGAATTAAAAATGACGTGGGTCCCCTGGTCCCATGCCTGTTGCTCTCACTGGGCTGTCAGGCGCTGCACGGCTCTGACAGCAGCAGCTGTTTCTGACAAGTCCCGAGTAGGCTTCGTTTCAGGTCTCTACCTAATAGAAGTGCGTGTCGTGTAAATACCAGCACCCCCTTAAGATGTAGGACCCTCTTAGCCTAAAATAAGCCCTTTTTAAGTTAGCTTTCCTTTTCTCTCCATTTTTATTTCTCTAGCTAAAAATATCTTTAGAGTTCGCTTCCAAGACCCCGCTCCGGGCCAGGCTCACACTCTGCAAGCCAATGACGCGTTCCACAAGCAGCAGTGGTGCAACTGCCTTCGCGCCGCCATCGCCCCTTTCCAGCCGGCCGCAGGGCCGGCCGGGCTGCAGGGTCTGCCGGAGCTGCACGAGGAGTGGGAGGGGGGCAGCCCCTCCGCCGGGGGCGCCGGGCCCCAGAGGAGGGCGTCCACCACGCCCAGCGCCCCCCAGGTCGGAGTCGGTGGGGACGCTTCAGAGCGCGGCTCCCCGGCGCATGCGGCGGACGGCGTGAAGAGAGCCAGAGCGCCGCGGACGCAGTCGGGCCCCCGGAAGGCGAGGAGCAAAGCCGAGCCCAGCGGCCGGCGGAAGGAGACCGTGGTGTGAAGGCGCCTAAACGCTCACCGTCTGCTTTCCCGCCTGGCGAGCGTGGGCGCGCCGCAGGGTTGCTTAGCACCAGTCTTAACACTTCCTGTGTTTTGGGTTGGTTTGGGTGGTTTTTCCTTTTTCTCTCTTTTTTTTTTAATGGCAGCTAAAGGTATATATACAGGTTACTGTTAAAATGCAATCTTTTTTTTTTAGATATTTTCTCAGATTTAGAACATTCAAGCCTGGTGTTTTTAATCAAATCAAATAGGTTTTCTCTTCATTCTGCATTCATGACTTTTCAGTACCAACCAACCGTGATATTTACAGTATTTGCCAAAACTTAGTATTGCAAATACTGGGATTTTACCAGTGTTTCTTTGATAAACTTTGTGTGCAGAATTTGAAATTTTAACATTGGCACCTAAAATATGGAATACTTGTAATATTTCAGAATTTTTATCGAAACATAAGTTCCTTGGAAAACAAAGCAAAAACATAAATAAGTTTCCCATTTTGTCAACTGGAACACTTTATATTTGTTTTTCACTGCTCAGTCCTCATTTCTCAGTCATTTAACCTGCCAGTTATTTAATTTTTTTTTTTTTACAGTTTTTAGTATTTGCTTTTATTTTTTTACTTTGATGCCTTTTCAAATCGGCACATCTTTAAAGTATTTTTCTTGATTAAAAATGGGTGTGCGTTTGTATGTATATATATATATAAATATATGTTTTTTAAATCATATTAACTTTACCAGGTGAAACCAAGCCATACTGTTTTTGAGCCAATTAAGAAAATTGCCATTTTTAAAGTGTAGCATTTCAGAGTGGTAAACACACATGAAATGACCCGGTATCTCTGGACTACTGAAAGAAAACGACGTTAAGGATTTTGTTGAAAGTTTTAGTGTTTGACAAGCAAGAGGGAGGCCGTTGACTGGTGATAATTAAAAAAAAAAAAAAAAATAGGAAAAAGAGAGTAGTTTTGTCTTAAAGTAAAAATGTCTGGTTGTGCCAGAATGTGGAAGGAGATAGTAAAAACTAAACTCGAGGGTGTGTAGTAAGTTGTAGAAGGTTGGGGGAAGTGGACCTTATTTGCCTTGGTTTACAATACCTGCAAATAATGGGTTTGAAAAGAAGCAATGAGGTATGTTGAAAATTTGACGGTATCAGATTCAGAACAGGGAAAAAAAGACCGATGAGTCATTTACTATAAAGTGTTTCTGTTCACATGAGGTCGTAGTCTTTAGGGGTGAGGAGGAAAAGCCCTGTGTCCTGGCAGATTATAGTGGTGATCAGTTCAAGTAAATGTTGACAATTACGTGAACTATATATTTTGCCAGTGGAATGAAAATTGAAAAAGACTGTAAATAGATCCATCCAAATGATTTCTCTGTATAAATGAATTATACAATTAAAAAAAAAAAAAACACACATAATCACCCTTAAAGCTTTCTTGGCTGATGGATGTTTGGGGGATGTTTGCCAGAATGTGTTGGAATGACAAAGGAGGTGATGGCAAGCCTCACAAAAGTTTTAAAAAAATCATACATACTTAAACCTTTGAAATTCATTGATGAATAAGAAAGATTCACTTCGGTCGCTTTCTGCATCTTATTAAACCATTTAGAAGTCAGTGTAATCAGAAACAGCAGTTGGCTTCAAGACAACTGAACATCTGGCCACAGTATTTATGATAGGCTAATAGCAACGCATCATTAATTTGATTAATTTCAGATTTTAATTTACGTGTCTCAGCTTCTTAACCTAGACTGAAGAGACATCAAGCACTTGCATTGTATGGACTTAATTGGATTCTAAATTGAGCAAACTTTTAATAAGACGATCAGAAATATCCAGTGTCAACTGGACATTTGAAGTCCAATCATTATTATGTTTTTACATTTAATAGTAGTACTATGATTACAGTCCCCTTAAAGACACATGCTGACATATTTATCGATCAAATTGTATGACGTGTATGCCGTCTGGGATTTCCTTCAAAGTTACGGAGCAGGAAAATGAGGATAAAAATGAGACAAGATTGACCGTAAGCTGAGAATGTCTGAAGCTGGATGAGAGATGCTGAGAATCTGTTTCACTCTTTGCATATCTTTGTGTATATGTTTGAAATTTTTCACTTAAAAGGAAAAGACTTAAAGAATTCCTGGTATCTAGTAAGTTTCCAGTTCAACCTGTCAACCCCCTCTGAGCCCCCAGCCTTCACTTGTCTAAGTAAAGGCAGAACATTATCAAACAGCCGCCTCTGCTACCGTCTCACAGAAACTCAAAACCTTTGGCCCAAATTCGACACTCGTATCCCCTCTGTTACGGCAGGATCGTCGTACCAGACCAGTCTGGGCTCCTGTTTAATTCTTTTGGCCTTCCCCCCTCCCCCACCTTCCATTTCCCTGTGTCCCCCCGCCTCCAGCCCATTCTCTCCAACACAAACGTGGAACCACACTCCGTGTTAGCTGAGGCAGCGAGAGGTGTATGTCCAGCTGTCCCCCTGAAGCGGCTGCATGCAGCTGGGTCCCGAGGATCCCAGCAAGGGCCAGTTTGTTAGCTGCATCCCTTCCTCTCAAGAAAGGAGCCAGCGCTGTAATGTCTGATACGTCTGATACGGTTCGTGCTACTGAGTAGACCAGAAAGTAAGGCACAATTAGCTGTGTGCGAAGAATCCTGAGCACCTGCCCGAGAATTCCGATTTCTCCGTAGCTGCCGTCGGGGGCGGGGAGAGGGTTTCCTTTTCCCTCCCACTCCCAGCCAGGCCAGCAGGGACCGGGCGTCAGGGTGCGCCCGAGCTCTTAGTCTGATGCCCTCCTCACCAGACGAGGCTTGGGAAAGCGACAAACTCGCCCAAGTGACTCGCCCAAGAGCATCGTCTGGTGCGTGGCAAAACTGACATGATGCAGCAGCGTACCAGTCCTGTATGTGTGTGTCCAGCTCCCCAGGAGCCCCCCAGCCCCGCCCCAGGCCACCACCATTCAGGAGTCAGCCTCCGAGGCTGGGGGGGTGGGGGGGGGAACCTGTGTCCTTCACCGTGGCCCAGGCGTCTTGAGCCCTGGCTCGTTCTGCACTGTAATTCGTCAGCTTCCTCCAAAAAGAGCGACCACTGTGCCCCCCACCTCCAGGGGCCCACGCCTGCCAGGACCCCCAGCTTCCATCTCTCAGCAGCTTGTGCTCCCTTTTGGAATCACCGTCACCTCCAGCTCCTGTCCCAATGGTCTCCTTGTCCCCCGCCTTCCTAGCATCTTCTCGAGTCCTCTCCAGAGCACTACATGTTGGAAAGCTTCAGGGCTGCGTCCCCAGACCTCTTCTATGCTCCCGGGAAATCTCCCTCCCTGTGACTTAAACATCACCAACACCCAGCAACTCCCAGACTTCATCTCCAGGCCTCCCCCGACCCTGAGCGCCAGACTCACCACCCAGCAGCCTACCTGACATGCCCACTGGGAAGCCTAGCATATCTCACAGTCGACTCAAGAGAACTATGGCCTCTCCGACCCTAATCTCCCCATCTCAGTAAATGCCGTGACCACCCATCCAATCCGATTCCTCTGACTCGCTCTCCTCCCACGACTGCTCTGGCTGTAAATTCAGAATCTTACTGCTGCCCGCCACCTTCATTGCTCCAAGTTAGTATTAGCGGCAGGAGCTCTGATCCAAAGAACAGCATCAGCGGCCCCCCACACCTCGCTCTCACCACTCCCCAGTCTGCCCTCCACAGGACAGTCTTCCTAATGCAGAAATTAGCCCGCGATAAAATAGCAAAGTAAAACGTTAGAGCTTTCGAGATAACTTTCTGATGCTGAAAACCATTTTCATCATGGAAAATTTGGAAAATTCAGAAAAGTATTTTAAAAACTATCTGAAGAGAATGAGAAGACCCAGACTCCATAGACTAGAAAATATTTGTAAAAGACACATCTGATAAAGGATTAGTGTCTAAAATAGGCAAAGAAAAACCTTAAAACTCAATGAGAAAATGAACAAACCAATTTGAATATGGGTAAAAGACTCGACCAGATACCTCACCAAAAAAGACATTCAGATGGCAAATTAAGCATATGAAAAGATGCTCCACATCATACGTCATTAGCAAAATGCAAATGAAAGCAACGAGACACCATGTATTAGAAGGTCGAAATCCAGAACACTGGGGGGACGAAGGCTGGTGAAGATGGGGAGCAGCGGAAACTCATCCATTGCTGGTGGGAATGCAAAATGGCGCAGCGACTCGGAAGACCGTGGGGCGGCTTCTTTCCAAACTACAAATCTACCGCGTGACGCAGCAGTCACGCTGTCTGATGTTTACCCGCAGGAGCTGAAAACGTGTCCACACAAAAACCTGCCCGCAGGTGTTTATAGCAGCTTCATACCTAAATGCCAAAACTTGGAAGCAACCAAGACGTCCTTGGTAAGTGGATGAACTGGGGTTCATCCAGACAACGGGATATTGTTCAGCACTAAAAAGAAAGGAGCCAGCAAGCCGTGAGACGACGTGGAGGACGCTTAAATGCGTGTTACTGAGAGAAGCCCGTCTGAAAGGGTGCATGTTGCGTGGTTCTACCTCTAGGACATTCTGGAAAAGACGAAACGACAGAGACAGTGACAGATCAGTGTCGGGAGCTGGGAAGAGGGAGGGGTGGACGGGTGGGGCACAGAGGGTTTTAGGGCAGTGAAACGACTCGATGTGACACAATAATGGTGGGCACACGTCATGTTACATTCGTCCAAACCTGCAGAATGTCGTGCACCGGGAGTGAACCCCAAGGTAAAATGGGACTTCGGGTGACGTATCCATGGAGGTCCATCGGTTGTAACATCTGATCTGGGATGTAGAGAGTGGGGGGCATGCGTGGGGGGTGCAGGGGGAATACAAGAGGCCCACCCCGTCCACCTAATTTAGCTGCAAACCTAAAGATGCTCCAAAAATAAAATTTTTTTTTTAAAAAAAGAAATTACCCAGACCAGGAAAAAAAAGTGCCATTAGGAGTACACGTCCTTCAAGTCACATGAACAGAGACCAAATCTTGAATAATTCTGTATACGTTCTACAGACAAACACTGAATGTAAGTGCTTAGCAAAGTGACGCAGGCCTGTGTGGACGTCTGGGCCACAAGCCCTCCCCCTCAGACCGCAGTTGCTCGGGGCAGCTGTGCATCCTGGGGTCAGGATCTCAGGCTTGACCCCCAGGCCCGCGGGCCCAGACCCTCATGCACCTCCAGCCCCTGAAGCGTCAGACTGCAAGGTGTGGGCGCGGCCGTGGGCCTGCTCTTCACAGGGGTGGAGGGTCACGGTGTCACCCTACATCACGGGGCAGCAGCAACACCCCGTCCGGGTAGGCAGGGGAGTCCTAACCTCTTTTTGTCCTCCCCAGCTGAGTCTGGAACTGAATCGGTCCCTTGCAGCGAACCCGGGGTGGACCAAGCCGGGGCTGGGCCCACTGCCTGCGTCTCTCCCTTCTCTCCTCGCCAGCCGGCTGGAGGAGCGTGGCGCCCGTGGGAGTCAGAAGCAGGCCCTGTCCCCCGATCACCACGCAGCCTCCCCAGCGGGGCCCAGGGGTGAGATCTGAAGGCTCAGGCGGCACCCCTGCGGCCAGATGTGCTTCTCCCCTCTGGACCCCATTCTCTGCGGTTCCAGCTACGAGCGCCTGTCGGACATGACTTGCGAGGCTGGCGTCAGGCCCCCTGCCACTGCTGCAAACTACCCCGGGGCTGGGAGAGTCAGATACCTGAGTGGCATCACTCACCTGCGCAACCACCAAGCACGGCCTGCCCGACTCCTTCCGGGCAGAGCCCTCTCCAGCCCCCAGCACGCCCCACGCCGGGCGGTCTCCGGGCGTGGGTTCAGCCCTCAGCTCCCCACCCCGCTATCGAGAGAAACGTGTGGAGTCTGAGGTGTCTGGGGGAGAGGAGGGAGAGAAAGGGGGAAAGGCCAAGGGCGGGAGGTACCCCAGGACAGCTCTGCGGATACGGTGGAGCTGCGGGCCTTGCTTTCTATCGTGTCTCAGATGTCCACATGCCGTGTCCTCACGTGGGGCAGGAGGAAGGGCTCAGCACTATCCTGCCCCAAAGGAAAGTGTCACCTCGGACAGTGAAGCCGCCCGCAGGACACACCTCAGCAGCTACACATGCGATAAGCAGCTAGCACGTTCCTCTTCCAGAGCATCAAAGGTATAGACAGCACTTTACAGGGTGGCAGATGGGGCTCGAAACTCAGCACTCGCCGGCTCGGGCAGGCCCATGAGTCACACGTGTTCCCTGCCGACCCCGGGGGAGCACGCTTTTCCAAAACAAAGGGAAAACACACAGGCGTATAAACACACAGCCCTGCGCGCTTCTGCCGTCTGCGAGCAGCCGGGGAGGGGCCCCCGGCACCGCCACGCTCGGATGGAGCATGGAGCCGACTTTTCCACCGTGCAAAGAGTTGCTGTCATCCATCCTACAGCCAAGTCCCCAGGGCTGACGCTCCCAAGACCTCTCCGCTGAGCGTCCTTGTCACAGTAACTGACAGGCCGTGTGGCCGTCGGCACCTGCCCGCCTAACGGTACATGTACAAAGGGTGTGGAACTTTCCACTGGTTCTGGGAGGTTCTGGAATCAGCGTGTGTGAGAGAAGCGACATCCTGACCCAGCAGGACCCAGCGCCTCGGCTCCCGGTGACAAGCCAGGCCGGGTCCACTCTGCGCCTTTGCCCGCATGGCACCCCACCTGGAAGGCCATCCCTCCCTCGTCCCTCCCTCCTTCTGCCTCGTGACCTCCTACGCACCCCGCAGGACCCAGCCAGGCCTCGCCCTCTCCAGGCAGCCTTCCCTGACTCCCCCTCCCACCTACCCCCTCCACTGGGTCCCCACCCGCCCCGCCCGGGGACCTGTCGCTGCCTGTGCTTCTTACCACTTTCCAGTGGAGTGTCACCTTCTCCACTAGTCCGTGAGTTCATTGGTCTTTGTGTCCCCAGTACCCGCCACTTCTCCTGACACAAATGTGCTCAGACGTGTTTGCGGAATGAGGTAGAAAGGCTAAATGATTTCAGCTCTGCCATAGCGGGAGCCAGTGTCACGGGGAAGTGGCCGTCAGACCCGCAGAGCTTCAGGCCTGCAGGGCCCGCAGGTGGCCTCCGTGATGCCCCTCCTGGGATTCACACCCTCCCCAGTCCCTTCCTACCCGTGTCAGGGCTGGTCCGCGGGACGGATAGGGTAAGACGTGACAAGGTGTGATTTCCTCTGCCTTGCTCTACCTGAGGTGTCTCACTGTGGATGAAGCCAGATGCCGTGTTGTAAGGACACCCAAGCCGGCCCGTGGACAGGTCTGGGGGGAGAGACCAGCACCAGCTCGGCCACTGTGAGGGAACCCCGTGGGAAGCAGACCCTCCAGCGTCAAGTGGAGCCTGCGGGCGACGCAGCCTCATCCGGTGGCTTCTTGACTGTCACCTCCAGAGAGAAGCCGAGCCAGGACCGCTGGCTGAGCTGCTCCCAGGGAAATGGCGAGACAATGTGCGGTTGTTACTGTTTGGAGCCACGAGGGCTTCATGTAATTTTTGATGCAGCAGTGGGTAACTGATGCAGGTCCTACAAGCTCGGCTGGGTCGTGGCTGTGGGGAAAATCGCAGAGAGTCCGGCCACGGGAGCTCGCCAGCCCCCTGGGATTTGGACCAAACAGAGGGAACAAATAAGAAGTAAATTTCAGTAAGAGAAACCAAGGCCCGTCTCCAGGGCCCGAAGCAGAGAGGCAGGGCCTGCCCACACTGACCAGGCGCGGCCTGAGGCCTGCTGCCCTCTGTCCCTGAATCCTGCATCCAGGGCACGAGCGAAGAGGCTGACCTTGAACGCCCCAGTCTTACTCAACCCTTCTTGGTTTCCCAGCGGGGAGCTAACCGGTCGGTCGGGGGCCCCATGGCCGCTGCGTGGAGGCAGAGCTGAGCCTGCGCCGGCTCCTGGCCTGCAGCTCCGTCCGCTTCTGGCTGCACCCTCATGAGTGGGGGGACAGGGGCTCCCGTGTCCTCCTCCCGGCCTGCCTCTCACCCCCTCTCTCCTCCTCCCCACCCTCGCCTCCCTCTCCACACAGAACATTCCCAATCGCCTTAACACTGGACGCACAACCACGCAAGATTTGTCAGACACGTGAGCTTGTGCTGAATAACACGACCAATGAGAACTACCCTTTATTCAGTATTTGCCATCTGCACACAGCCGCCCCTACTACTGGCCCAGTCTGTCCCCTTTCCTTCCCACCCCAGCTCTGTCCTGCAGTGACAGGGGCCTGGCACGTGCCCAGCCCACATGGCCACATTCTGCCCACTTCTCCCGCAGACACAATCCCCCCAAACAGCCAGTCCCTGGGCCAAGATGCGCCTCCACAGGCCAAGACATCCCCCTCCCGTGGGCAAGGCACACGGAGCCAGGTGACTCCAGGAAGGCCACCGCGGCGAGGGTCTGTGACGTTGGCTCCACAGGCCCGTGCTCTGGAAGGCCACAGGCATTTGGTCCAGACGCCAGGATGTGGCCGGTGGGAGCCTGCGATCACCCCGCATCACTCCCAGGTTTGAAGTGTGCAGCCCCAAAATTGCCCCATCGCTCCCGCTTATTAACTTCGTTTTCCGGGGGCGGCTCAGCTACTTCCAGCTCCAGAAAGAGGCCAGAGAGCTGCCTTCGCTGGCTTTCGGGGTAAGGGGCTGTAACGGCCGGGCCCAGACCCACAGGCTAAGTCTTCCTGAAATCCGCTTTGGGCAGAGCGGCGGGCGTGCAGCAGACATCTCAGAGGCTGACAGTGACCCTCAGCAGCTGAGCCCCCACCCCAGAGGGCCTGAGATGGGGACACATGTGCTGTCCATGTCAAGACGCCATCGATTGAGTTCGCAGATGCGGGCTTCAAACATTAGCCGAAAATCAGCAGTCACGCTGCAGATGCCCGGCTCAGCGTGGCAGGCACAGGTCTGTAAAGAGGCTGTCGCCACAGGAATTTCTCTGCAGGGGACAACATCCTGTCCTCCCCACGGGCACCCTGGGGAGCCAACTTGATGTCCAGCCCGGGCGGCGCCACCCTCACAGCCTGGGCAGCTCTGTGGTCTTCCCCAGGAGACCCCTGAACACCATGGCGTAACTTCCCACCCCGCCCCCGGGGACCCGGCCAGGACTCCCAGCACCCGGTGCCTGGAGATGTCCCTTTGTCCTGCTTGAGGGTCCAGAGAGACGGCTTCGTCAGAACCAGCGATGTCTGCCGGCCTCCGACAACCGTGCCTCCGTGTGTGTCGGGAGGATAGCAGAGGACGCAGAGGACATGAGGAAAGCGCCCCCACCCCGCACCCCCTCGCTAGCCTTCTGTCTGCACTGCTACACATGCTAGAAGCTTCCAGAAGTGACTCAGCCCGAGCCCTGGCCTCAGAGCCTACAGTTTACCAGATGCCCCGTGCGCTGCCATCTATGCGTGTCAAGGGCGTTTCTTGGCCGTCTACCTTGACTCCCTCCCATATTACTGAACGTGACCTTCATGCTCCAGCCTCCCTGGACCCGGAGGACGAGAAGGGCACTGTCCTCTCCTCACTCCAGGATGGACGGCGCCAGTCCTGCCTCCCCGCCTCCCTTGGCGTTGGTGGGGATCTACAGGTCACGAGACAAAAAGTGGCCCTGGTACTTTTCTTGATGAGCAAAAACAGAAGTTTCAAGGCCTCGTGGAATTTTTGAGAACCTTTGGTGAAACGAATCAAAAGGCGTGGAAGCTGTGTCTTTCGAAAGTCCCCTCTGTGGCTGCAGCTCGATTTTGGTCCTGAGCTCCCCTGGGCGGGCTTGAGGCAGGAACAGGGTGACCACTGCTGTGCCCCTTCCCGAGGTCCGAGACTCAAGAGCTCCATCCCTCTGTGGCCTCCGTACAGTGGGAGGCTGGGTTACATCTCTGTCTCCAGAGGGCCAGTCATTCAAAAGCCACCGTCACCGTTTCGCATATTTTTTGGGGATTATCCTGTGCTTGATAGTTTTCGATCTACACGGGCCGCATTTAGTGGCTGCATTCTCAATATGCTAAATGACCTCTTTATGTCAGGACTGTAAGTGGAAAACCAGCTTCCCTTCCTACAAGTAAAAGGAAACGACGGTGTCCTGCCAACAAATGTCACCGGTCAGTCGGGCCCGGAGCCCTGCGCCTCGGGAAGGGTGCTCCGATCCCTCCCTCGTTACCTCGGCCAGCTCAAGGCCTAAAAGCACCTCCCGCACCGGTGGACGACAAATGCAAAGGCCTCTGGGGTCCCTTTCAGAGCAACCAGGCTAATTCGTTATTGTCGTCCGATTCCCTCTCCCTGTCCCTCCCAGCTGCAGGTTACGGCCCACGAAATAGTTGTAACACCCGGATACAACCCTCGGTCCAACGTGCGCTAAAAGACTGTGTTTTTTTTTTTTTTCCAGCGCCAGCCTGCAGGGCAGGGGACCAGCATTGTTTTGTGAGAGATAACGAGCTGTTTCCAGCCTCCCTCCAGCTGGCCCTGGCAGATACCACCGGGCTCCTGACCACGGAAATCCCCTCTGTCTCATGGAAAAGCGAGAACGGAGAGCAGCCCCTGGGGCTGGTCAGGATCCTCCCAAAGTCAGAGAAGCAAAAAAACATCCATCATCTCAGGTGGGGGGCGATGCCCCTGGGCTGTGACAACACCTGCAGGGACACAGAAGCCTGTGGGAAGACACACTCACCACGGTGTCCCCCACAGGTGCGTCTGTGCCATATTTACCAGGTCCAAAGGGGCGCTGGCTCTGACAGCGACCTGATGCAGTCTGCAGAGGACGAGGTCCTGCCAATGAGAAAACCAAGCAGTTCGGCCCAAGATCTCACTCAAGGTCAGCGCCAAGGTCAGCTTTGCTCCCCTCAGCTCCCCACCCACAACTGGCATGAATAAGACCTCACCGAATTTATTGCCCGGTTCCTTCTAGAACTCATAAAGCTAAGCACCCCTCCGCCCCCACCCCAGGCCATCAGTGGAGCTGGCCTGAGCACCCGGAGTGGGAGAGAGGAGGTCGGGGGTCTGTGTTGCTTCTTACGTGCTTGAACAAGCTGTTGCGGGCACAGCTCAGCACTTCATCCATGTCACTTGCTTGGGCTTCACTGCAGCGTCCAGGAGCTGTCATTATTATTTCCCTCAGCTTCGCGGATGAGGAAGCTGGGAGCACAGGTGACTCGCCCAAGGTCGCACAGCCGTAACCCGCTCAGCTGGGACTTGAAAGGAATTCCGAGTCCTGACAGCCGGGCCTCAGTAACGGCTCCACCATCTCCCTGGTCTCCCAGGCAGTGTGGACACCCCCAAAGGCAGTGCACGCCCCACCCCCAGACTTTACTCTCACGGCTCCTTCTGCCGAGGTGTCCTCTCACTGGCTGAGAGCCTCGTCCTCCTCCAACACAGAGCCCGGGATCACCGCCTCGGAGTCTCTGCCCTTCACTGTGCATGCTGGTGACGCCGGGATCCATCCGCGCGGGTCACCCGTCTCTGCATGTGGTCACTTATACCCACATCGCATCTCCCTCAGAAGCCAGAGGCTGGTGTGACACCTCACTCGTGTTCACATAGACCCAAAAGGGGGCGCCTCAGGAGAACACTTATATAATGAATGAATGAATGAATGAATGAATGAATGTGTCACCACCATCAGCACCCCCACCATGCTGTTGTGACCACCAGTCTCTGGACTGGAGAAAATACAATTTTCTCAAAAGCACTCACATCCCCTTCCCCAAGATTTGACTCCATCTGAGTCAAAGGTCAACCAGGCCGAAAGTGGGGACTTCCCGGGCTGGAGAAGCTCCTGGCACCTCGTGTCTGGGTGGCAGAGTGGGTCCTGGGGCTGGCAGGTCACCAAGCAGAGCACTAGCTGTTCCCAAACGGAGTGACTCAGCCTCGACTTGTGTAATCGACAGCCTCCCACCTCGGATCCGTGCAGCTGGGCGCTCCCTCCTGACCCCCCGCCCCCCGCGGCAGGTCCCCGCCCCCGCATCTCGGTCTCCAGGGACCAGGGGCGGGCCACAGCGGTGCCTCCACTCTTGGCTTCTCAGCCTCACCCCTCAGGCCCCCAGGAGCTTAAGGCAGATACCAAGCCTGGGCTTCCCACTAACTGGGGGTCAGAAAATCGGGGGCGCCAGACCAACCGAGGGGTCAGGACACGAGAGGCCCCCACGTGGCCTTTTTCAGTGGCCCTCCGGGTGCTCTAATCGTGCAGCCAGAATGAGAATCTCAGGGGTCCAGCCAAGGGTGGGCACAGGCTGGAGAGGCAGAGTGAAATGGGAAGTGGGTCCCAGTGCCCTGGGGGTGACGACCGTCTGCAGTGGGGAGAGAGGAGAGAGCACCCCCAGATAGGGAAGGACTGCAGATAAGCAGAAGGAGGCGTGGGGCTGTTCCCAGATTATAGCGAAGCCAGAGAGAGAAGGGCAGGCGAGGTCATCTGTGGGCTGGGCGGCAGCTGGAGGTGCAGGCAGGCCCCGCCCTCACAGGTGCAGGCTGGGGACCCCGCCCTGGCTCCCTCCGGAGGACACGCCAGCAGCTGAGGAGTGGGGTGGCCATAGTTACTGGCCCCAAAACTCAGAACCTGGGCTAGTTTACAGAGAAAAGGAGACAGGATCACTTGTCTGGAGTGTTCCTGGGACCAGAACATACATACAGTTGAGAATCTGCTCTTGTGAATTTTCGGGGCGGGGGTGGGGGGTCATTGGTGCCCTGGGAAGAGAGAAGCCTTGATCTGACACCCCATAAACTGGTCAGAGGGACCTGATGTCTAAATTTTGTCTGTCCTATGGGCACACGCCCTGGGATCTCCGTATTTCTAGACCAGGAGGGAGCGGACTTGAGATGGTTAATTCCTTGTGTCCACCTGACTGGGCCCCGTGGCGTCTGGGCAGCGGGCGAGCATCATCTGTGGGGTGTCTGCGGCCCTTTCCGGGGGAGACTGGGGTGAACTGAGCGGAACCCGGGGCCTCGCCCGCACGACCCGGCAGGTGTCATGGATGCACCGAGCAAAAGACGCGGACGGACATCCATCTCCTGCCGGCCGGACAGTGGACACCGGACAGCGGACAGCGGGCACCGGACACCAACGCTCAGCCTGGGACAGCACCGACCCCCGAGTCTGCCCGGCAGGTGGCAGCCGTGGGTCCCCTTGGCCTTGGTAACCGGGGAGCCAGCCCCTCGGACGTCTCTGCTTCCTGTCGGTTCGGTCTCCCCAGGGGACCCTGACGCATCCCAGCCCGGTGGGGTAGATGACGGGGTGCAACGGGGTTGCCGTCCGTCCAGTCACCCCTGGGCCTGTCCGTCGCCCCAGGGAGTGACCTTGCAGAGAGGTCATCTCTGCAGGTGGAGGGGACGCCTGGGGTGCGAAGGAGGAGGGGGGCAGCCCAGCTTCGTGAGGATGGTGCAGGATTCGTCCCAAACCAGCCAGGCCTCGCCCTGCGCCCCGAGGCTACGGTCTAGTGCGCCCTCGATGGGTTCACTTTGTTATTCGGGGTTCCGAGGTAGGGGCGAGGCCTCGTTCGCGAGGAGCCATAATACAAGGTGCGTGGTGACAAGGTTGGTGCAAAGAAGGGGCGACCCAGTCACGCTCCCCAAGAGCACGTAGCCAGGGTCTATGACGCGCCCAGCTCTGTTCTGGAAAGCTTCCTGGAGGAGGAGGCATTTGATATGGACCTTAAAAAAAGGATGGGTTTTTTCAGGCCGGTCAGGAACGGGTTGAAATAGGATTTAAAAGATCCGGGGCGATCCGGTGAAGAAAAGGTATTGTTTAGCATATGGAATTAGAAACATCTGGGGCAATTTCGCGTTAGTCTAGATTAGTTGTGTTCTCGCCCCAACCAGACTGTGTGGGTTCAGTCCTGCTCGGCGGAAGGTCGGTTTTGTGTGTGATTCATGTGTCAGATACCGAGCACTTACCACATGCTAAGCGCACACGCACATATCCATGGACGGAGCCCGCTGATGAATCAGCAAAGGCGAAGGAGCACGAAGGTGGCGAACAGTCTGGATGGATCTGTTAGGAGAGAGAACTCGGCCCCACCCATGATTCGCGAAACCTCGCAGGCCCGAAAAGGATCAGTTCGTCTTCCCCGAGCTTATAGACCCTGTGGGCTGAGAAAACAAGCAGAGAGCTCCTTGTTTTCCAGTCTTTGTCTGGTCGTGGCGCAATGTTTAAGTGACTGCAATGGACATAAGTCACCGAGCCACAGGTGAAAAACTACAGGGAACTCACATATTCAGCTGGACGAAGACTGCTTCAGAGAGATCTTCAAAACCTGGCCACACATCCCATCCGAAATGAATCTCATCCCTGCCATTCTCACGAAGGCAGCTGGGGGCTTCGGAAAGCTGTTTAAAATGCTGGGGGGCATAGCCCCGCCCCACCCTCCAAGCCTTCAAGGAAGCTTGGGGTCGACCCGAAGCGCTTTCTGCATCTCCTGCAGAGTCAGGTGTGAGCGGGCCACTGAAACTCAGGATGCCAGCTTCCGGAAGACATTCTGTCCTGGGGGTCCCAGCCAACCCCAACGCCAGACCCCCGCCCAGGGCCAGATCCTCCGGGCAGGTGACCGAGGCTCTGCTGGAGGGCAGGGCCCTCCGAGCCCTCAGTCCCCTCCAGGCCCTTCTGCCATGCAGTGCCTGAAATGAGTCACTTTCTGTCCCAGACCCTCAGATTCTCTCTGTTCTCTCGGGGCAGTAGATGAAGAAGTCCCTGCTTGCTTCTCGCCTTGAGGCCCCATCAAGCCCTTTTTGGGACCAGATCCCCAGTGAGAAGCCCCCAAGGTCCTGGTTCCAACACCAGCCACACCTGTGGTCCTGAGCAGCCGGTGGCTCATTTCTCTGCATCTTAATCCTCCGTGCAGTGTGCATTATTTTATTTTATTGTTTCAGACGTACAACAAAATGGAGAATAAAATGGCCAGCTTCCTCGTAGCTGTCAGCCAGATGAAGCAACGAAGCACGAGGCCTCCGCTGGGGGCCTGTGTGCCTCCCTCCTGAACTTGGGGTTCGCTGTTCCCGTGTGTGAGCCACGTGTTTCTGCCATGTCAGGGGGCAAAAAAGCATTTTTTTTTTTAAAGAAAAGACAATCAATTTTACACTCCACGGACTTGCACAGTGAGTTGTCTTCAGACGTCAAACCTCGTAGGCCAGTAAAATGTCAAAATTAATTTAGGGCACTTGTAGGGCTCAGAGTAAGAACATAGGGAAAAAAACACACAAAACGCAAAACTATCCTCTGCAGTTACAATAGCTCCGTGAAGGGAAGAACATCTAACGCGAAAAATGTAAAACGAGGAGCATGTTCTCGGAACTTAAAAACCAAATGCATCAGGTTAGTCCAAAACGTCTTTATTTCCCTCGTTTCCACACAGAGACTGGGAAACTTCATCTCGGACCACTTGGCATTTAGGAATCACTAATGCACTAGTCACTCAGGCCGCTGTGACCTCTGTCCCTTCGAGAATGGGCTTTGTGGAGGGAGCACCCCGTCCCGGACACAGGGAGCACGTTGCCGCCCCCTTCTCCAATCACACTCCAGGGGTGCAAGGCCTCCGCCCCGTTCCCTTCTCCTCCCGACTGTATCTCCAGATAACTCCTTCCCCG